>NC_134404.1:211305213-211600213 GCF_038048845.1 Mixophyes fleayi
GAGTGTACCCTGAAGCCACACACACTCGGCAAAGCCTTTAAAAATTATATGCGGCACAGGAGAGTACCACTGGACTGGAGTTATACAGCAGTACCACTGGACTTATACTGCAGAATCAGTGAAATTTGTAATATGGCAGTAACAACAATGGACTTATACTGCAGAATGAGTGAACTTTGGAATATTGCAGTACCACTGGACTTATACTGCAGAATGAGTGAACTTTGCAATATTGCAGTACCAATGGACTTATACTGCAGAATGAGTGAACTTTGTAATATTGCAGTACCAATGGACTTATACTGCAGGATTGTTTTGGGATTTTTGTTTTATTTTTATAATTACTTTTTTTGTAAATTTTTTTATAACTTTTTTTTAAATTTTTTATAATTTGGGAAAAATGGAGAAATAACAATGCCCTTAGAAGGACAGAGCACAGGACACAGCACCACTGGACTGAACAGGACACAGCACAGGACCCAGCAGCACCACTGAACTCAGAAGGACAGAGCACAGGACACAGCACCACTGGACTGAACAGGACACAGCACAGGACTCAGCAGCACCACTGAACTCAGAAGGACAGAGCACAGGACACAGCACCACTGGACTGAGCAGAACACAGAGCACAGCACAGCACAGACCTGAACAGCACGAGATATAGCAGGACAGAGGACCACCTAACACACCCTCCCTCTACCCTGATCAGTGCCCGAGTGAAGATGGCGGCGACTAGCGGGGAATTTATAGGATCCGAGTATCGCAAGATCCGACAGCGGGATTATGACTCAGAGCCTCGGTTTCAGTTTTGCAATTGGCGGGAATACCCGGATCTGTCTCGGCTCCGCCTCGGATCGGCAACGTTCGGGTGGGCTCGGATTTCAGAAATCCGAGTTCGCTCATTTCTAGTAAAAACCGACATAATTTTAAATGACAGGGGAATAATGATGGGTATAAGCCCTACAGTAATAAAATCACTACTTACCATATATCAGATATGAAGTTTGTCAGAAGGTTAAAATCACCACGCACTCTCATATCCGAATGCCCTAAACAGGTACAGTAGCAAATGTTGTAATTTACTATGGACACAGTGAAAATGGCGCTTCTAAAGCAGCAATACTCGGACCCAATGCCTGTATTCCATTATACATGAGAGGATAAACTTGAAGTGGAGGAAGTCAGCCAGGGAGCGGGATTTTCTCCAGTGGTGTTCAGCGGTACGGGTGCATTTTTGTAAGAAGCGGGTAAATTTGGGATGTCAGGGTTGGGGTTTGGAGCAGCGAGGGTGGACGGAATGAGTGGGGGCGACCGCATCAAGAGCGGAGCTGAGAATGTTGTTGTAGAGGGAGACCACCAGGTTGGGGCAGGCTTGGGAGGAATGGGGAGAAAGAAGAGTATCGAGAGAGGAGGACAGAGTAGTTGGACCAAGAACGTCAAGGTTGCGTATGGACAGAGTAGGTTTGGGCAGGGGGAGGGGAGCAGGAGAAGAGGAGAGTGAGAAGTAGAGCAGATGGTGGTCGGATAGAGGACAGGGATATATGGAGAAGTCAGAGAGACTAAATAGGTAGTAGAAGACAAGATCAAGGGAGTGACCATGGCAGTGGGTAGAGGAAGAGGTCCATTGAGTGAGACTAAGGGAGGAAGAAAGGGTAATGTCACTCACCGGACTGTGAGTGCTACTTCTAAGGTAGCTAGAAACCGTGTCCGTCCATTATAATGAGGTACTGCGCATGTGCAGTCCCTTTTAACCTTCAGTTCTGTTCCTTTAACTTAATTGGCTGATCAGGCAACACTCCCTATATTAAGCACCTGTGGTCAATACCACGTTGCCTGATCTTGGAGTCTCATTCCTCATGAGTCTCTGAAGGTGTTCCAGTGCCTGCTCGTGTGTTCAGCTGATGCTGATTCCTGTTTGCCGTTTGTGGTTTCCAGACCACTTCTATGCCTCGTGTTCCTAGTGTCTTCAGCAGCTGATTCCTATCCGCTGCCTCCGTATATCTACAGTTACAGATTACTGCAAACTCTCCTGTGTTTCATCGTGACTCCAGCAGCTGATTCCTATCCGCTGCCTCCGTGTATCTACAGTCACAGATTACTGCAAACTCTCCTGTGTTTCATCGTGACTCCAGCAGCTGATTCCTATCCGCTGTCTCCGTATATCTACAGTTACAGATTACTTCAAACTCTCCTGTGTTACATCGCTACTGTTCCAGCTGATTCCTGTTAGCTACTTCAGCGTGTCTACAGAGTCCTGCTCGTCTCAGCGCTCCAGCCTGCATTCTACCTGCCGTCAGCTGACCCGCTGCCTACTGCTTCTACAGTGTGTCCATTTGTGTCAACTTGCCTGTTAGCATCGAGTCTACGCTCCTCGGCTTCCAGCTCTGCTACATCGCTTCAACTCTCCCGTGGTCTCCTGCTGTTCAATTCGATATACTACTGCTTCCTGAGTATTTGTCGTCCTTGCTGGCCTACCTACAGTGCGCTGCACCTACCTGCTGCTTCCATTCTGCAAGGACTTCTCATCTCGTCTGTTCCCTGCCGCTCAGGTATCCCTGCAGCTATCTCTAACAGCCTGCTCATCTGAACCATGGTATGCATACTTCTCATTGACTGTGCTGGTGTATTGCATATCCATCTGGACTGAGTTGTTCTCCTCCGGAGTTTCCATCCTCTGAGACTATTGCTATTATTGACTGTGTTTCCTTTTGCTGGACTATTCTAGTGACTTTGTTTATCTGTGCAGTGCTGTTCATTCATTATTATTATTGTGTGCAGTTCAACGTGGGATCAAGTTCAGTGTACCCGTGTAGACTCTGCATTGCATTTATCTCCTCGTGTCCTTCCTCACATATATATTCAGTGGTACAACTTGCTAGAGGCAAACCACTGATTCCTGTTTCCCTGTGTCACTAGTTGCATATATCCTCTCACATAAGCAGTGGTACAACTTGCTAAACGCAAACCACTGACTTCCCCGTTACCTTCACCTGGATTCCATTCCTTCACTACAGACAGCGGTACAACTTGCTATACGCAGACCGCTGACTTCCACCTCCTTATTACTCCTGGACATTCTTCTCACTATAGCAGTGGTACAACTTGCCGTGCGCAGACCACTGACTACCCTCACGTGTCCTTGTCCATCCAGATCCTCGTGTTCAGTTACCTATTGTTTACCAGTGCTGCTAGTCATAGACTTTCTGAGCATTCTCTAACCATCTGCTGTTTCCAGTTCCATTATCACCCTGCCATCAGAGTATCATATACCAACTCAACTGCTCTGATAAGACCATCAGCGGGTGATACTGGGTAAAGACTCCTAGTGCCCGTGACAGTAAGATCAGGCCATGACAGACCCAGATTCGGAACCCACAGCTAAAGAGATACTGCAGCATCTGGTCACCCGTGTGGAACAACAGGATGTTCGTCAACAACTATTACTACAATGTTACCAGACGTTAGTCTCCCAAAGAACGTCTGGGCAGAATATTACAGCTTCTGTTGATGCTCCTGTGCTTTCCTCCGTTTCCCCAGTGCCACCCCAGGTGTCTACGGCTTCCACGCTTCACCTGCCAACTCCGTCAAAGTATGATGGAGATTCCAAAACATGTAGAGGTTTCCTCAACCAATGCTCAGTACATTTTGAGCTCCAACCTCAAAACTTTTCGACTCATCGTTCCAGAGTGGCCTATCTCATCTCATTATTCTCCGGACAAGCTCTCGCATGGGCTTCCCCTCTGTGGGAAAGAAATGATCCGTTGTTACAGGATAGTGCCAAATTTATTTCCATGTTTCGTAATGTATTCGATGAACCAGGTCGTGTTATTTCCGCTGCCTCCAGCATTCTTCGTTTACGACAGGGTTCTCGTACAGTAGGACAGTACGTCATTCAATTTAGGATCTTAGCCTCTGAGCTTCAGTGGAACAATGAAGCGTTAATTGCCGCCTTCTGGCAGGGGCTCTCGGACAAAATTAAAGATGCACTGACTACTCAAGAACTCCCTACGTCTTTAGAAGATTTGATTTCTCTTTGTCATCGTGTGGATCTCAGATTTCGTGAGAGGGACTCTGAGAGAACTACTTCAGCTAACACATCTCTTCGTCCCACTTCTCAAATTCGTCCTGCTTCACCTCCGGTAATACCGATAGAGATTGGACGTTCCAAACTAACCTCTGCAGAGAGGAATCGAAGAATTAAGAATAGACTTTGTATCTATTGTGCTGATGCCACACATATGCTCCAGTCATGCCCCAAAAAATCGGGAAATGCCAGGCCCTAACTAGTTCTGGAGAGGTGAAGTTAGGGTCCCTGGAGTCCTCTCCATCTTCTACGAAATCAAAAATCTGTGCATTTGACGTTACCATTTAATTTGCTACTAAGTCTTTTGAGTCCCAAGCTCTGATTGATTCAGTAGCTGCGGGAAATTTAATTTCATTCTGAATCCCTTGTAAATCAATGGTCCCTACCAGTGGTTTATCCTGAAGACTCCTATTACGGTGACTGCTATCGATGGATCACGTATTATCAACGGTCTCATCACCCAAAGTACGTCTTCAGTGACCCTTCAGATTGGTGTCCTACACCGAGAAGAAATTTTGTTTTTAATCCTTCCTGTTACTACAAGTCCGATTGTTTTAGGCCTTCCATGGCTTCAATGTCATTCTCCCCAGATTGACTGGCGCACTCCTCAAGTTACGTCTTGGGGACCTGAATGTCACCAACATTGTCTTTCTCGTGTTGTTCCTCGTAGAATACAGCAAACCTCCAGTTCACCTTCCTCACCGGGACTTCCTCCTCAGTATGCTTCATTTGCCGACGTCTTTGATAAAGCTCAGTCTGAACGTCTTCCCCCTCATCGTTCATGAGATTGTCCGATTGACCTGTTACCTGGCAAGACTCCACCTAGGGGTCGTGTTTATCCACTTTCATTACCTGAGACTCAGGCTACTGCTGAATACATCCAAGAGAATCTCCAGCGAGGATTTATTTGACCTTCTACTTCTCCCGCTGGAGCTGGGTTCTTTTTCGTGAAGAAGAAAGATGGATCATTACGCCCCTGCATAGATTTTCGTGGACTTAATGCTATCACTATCAAAAATCGGTATCCCATTCCACTGATTACTGAGTTGTTTGATCGGATCAAGGGAGCCCGGATTTTTACTAAGTTGGATCTTCGTGGTGCCTACAACTTGATTAGAATCAGGTCCGGTGACGAATGGAAAACAGCTTTTAACACCAGAGATGGGCATTATGAATACTTAGTAATGCCCTTCGAGTTATGTAATGCCCCTGCTATTTTCCAGGGCTTCATTAATGAGATCTTTCGGGACTTGTTATATGTATGTGTCGTAGTATATCTGGACGACATACTCATCTTTTCCCAAGACCTGCCTTCACATCACCAACAAGTGGCCGAAGTTCTTTCCAGACTCCGGAAAAATTCATTATTCTGTAAATTAGAAAAATGTTCATTTGAGTTGCCCCAGATTCCATTTTTGGGTTATATTGTTTCCGGAGTTGGTCTACAAATGGATCCAGAAAAGGTGAATGCTGTGTTACTTTGGCCTCAGCCAACTACTCTTCGTGCTATTCAGCGTTTTTTAGGCTTCGCCAACTACTATAGATGCTTCATTCAAGACTTCTCTTCAATTGCATATCCCATTGTGGCTCTAACTCGCAAAGGGGCCAATACTAAGCAATGGTCATCTGAGGCTCTCCAAGCCTTTCAATTTCTTAAAGAGTCCTTCTCCTCTGCTCCCATCCTTCGACAGCCTGATGTGACGCTTCCCTTCTTCCTAGAAGTAGACGCCTCTAATGTTGGTTTAGGAGCCATTCTCTCCCAGAAATCGGAGCAACAAAAATTCCATCCTTGTGCCTTTTACTCTCGGGGTCTTCTGCCTGCGGAGAAAAATTACACCATCGGGGACAAGGAGTTGCTGGCTATTAAAGTAGCATTGGAGGAGTGGAGATATTTGTTAGAGGGAGCTCGTCATCCGGTGACAATTTTTACGGATCATAAAAATTTGTCATACCTACAGTCTGCTCAATGTTTAAATCCTCGTCAGGCAAGATGGTCTCTTTTCTTTTCCCGTTTTGATCTAATCATAACCTTCAAACCAGCTGCAAAGAATAAAAAAGCAGACGCTCTATCTCGAGCCTTTGTGGCGTCCTCAGACGTTGAAGAGAGTCCTATCCACTTTATATTAGACCCTAAATGTGTTTCTCTGGCTGCTTCTTCCACTAAATTGCTACCATTTGGGAAGACCCTCGTGCCTCCTGCTCTTAGAAAAAAAATCCTTTCATGGTTTCACTCTTCTCGTTTCTCTGGACACGCTGGTGAACGCAAGACCTTTGAAATCCTCTCTCGAAGTTATTGGTGGCCTTCTATGAGGAGAGATGTCAAAGAGTTTATCGCGGCATGCGATTTATGCTCCCAGTTCAAGACCCCCCACAGAACTCCAGCGGGGTTGCTTCAGCCACTACCCATTCCATCTAAGCCTTGGACCCATATTAGTATGGACTTTGTTACTGAGCTTCCTACTAGTAAGAATTGCAACACCATTTGGGTAGTGGTGGATAGATTTTCGAAGATGGCGCATTTCGTTCCCTTGTCTGGTTTACCTTTTTCTTCTACCCTGGCTGAACATTTCATTAGAGAAATTTTCCGTATCCATGGATGTCCGTCCGAGATCGTGTCAGATAGAGGAGTACAATTCGTTTCCAGATTCTGGCGGGCCCTTTGCAACACCTTGGGCATAGGATTAGCACTCTCATCTTCCTACCATCCCCAATCGAACGGACAAACTGAAAAAGTCAACCAAGATCTTGAGACTTTCTTAAGGATGTTCTCGTCAGCCAATCAAGACAACTGGGTAGAATTACTTCCTTGGGCTGAATTCGCTCATAACAACATGTACCATGAGTCATCATCTAAAACTCCATTCTTTGTGGTTTACGGTCACCATCCGTCTTTCCTGGAATTTCCTGCCCTCCCGCCCTCCCAAGTTCCTGCTGTTGAGACTTTGTGTCAAACCTTCAAAAATATTTGGGCTCAGGTAAAAACCTGTTTAAAGAAGACATCTGCCAGATATAAGTCTTTTGCGGACAAAAAGAGACGGGCTATTCCACCATTGAAAGTCGGAGACCGGGTGTGGCTATCTACTAAGAATATTCGTTTGAAGGTTCCATCCATGTAATTTGCTCCCCATTTTATTGGTCCATATAGGATCATTCAAGTTATAAATCCAGTTTGCTTCAAACTTTTACTTCCCAAGAGTCTTCGTATTTCCAACGCCTTCCATGTTTCCTTGCTCAAACCTCTCATCATCAACCGTTTCTCGGTCCCTCCTTCAGCACCTCGGCCACTTCAAGTTCATCAGGAGGAAGACTTTGAGATTACTCAGGTTTTGGATGCTAAAATTTCGCGAGGAGTTCTTCGTTTCCTCGTGCATTGGAAAGGCTTTGGTCCTGAGGAGCGTTCATGGATCAAAGCTGAAGATCTCAACGCTCCAGCCCTCTTGAAAAAGTTCTATACCAAATTTCCGGACAAACCCGGTTCCAGGTGTTCTGTGCCCACCTTTAAAAGGGGGGGTACTGTCACTCACCGGACTGTGAGTGCTACTTCTAAGGTAGCTAGAAACCGTGTCCGTCCATTATAATGAGGTACTGCGCATGTGCAGTCCCTTTTAACCTTCAGTTCTGTTCCTTTAACTTAATTATCTGATCAGGCAACACTCCCTATATTAAGCACCTGTGGTCAATACCACGTTGCCTGATCTTGGAGTCTCATTCCTCATGAGTCTCTGAAGGTGTTCCAGTGCCTGCTCGTGTGTTCAGCTGATGCTGATTCCTGTTTGCCGTTTGTGGTTTCCAGACCACTTCTATTCTTAGTGTTCCTAGTGTCTTCAGCAGCTGATTCCTATCCGCTGCCTCCGTATATCTACAGTTACAGATTATTGCAAACTCTCCTGTGTTTCATCGTGACTCCAGCAGCTGATTCCTATCCGCTGTCTCCGTATATCTACAGTTACAGATTACTTCAAACTCTCCTGTGTTACATCGCTACTGTTCCAGCTGATTCCTGTTAGCTACTTCAGCGTGTCTACAGAGTCCTGCTCGTCTCAGCGCTCCAGCCTGCATTCTACCTGCCGTCAGCTGACCCGCTGCCTACTGCTTCTACAGTGTGTCCATTTGTGTCAACTTGCCTGTTAGCATCGAGTCTACGCTCCTCGGCTTCCAGCTCTGCTACATCGCTTCAACTCTCCCGTGGTCTCCTGCTGTTCAATTCGATATACTACTGCTTCCTGAGTATTTGTCGTCCTTGCTGGCCTACCTACAGTGCGCTGCACCTACCTGCTGCTTCCATTCTGCAAGGACTTCTCATCTCGTCTGTTCCCTGCCGCTCAGGTATCCCTGCAGCTATCTCTAACAGCCTGCTCATCTGAACCATGATATGCATACTTCTCATTGACTGTGCTGGTGTATTGCATATCCATCTGGACTGAGTTGTTCTCCTCCGGAGTTTCCATCCTCTGAGACTATTGCTATTATTGACTGTGTTTCCTTTTGCTGGACTATTCTAGTGACTTTGTTTATCTGTGCAGTGCTGTTCATTCATTATTATTATTGTGTGCAGTTCAACGTGGGATCAAGTTCAGTGTACCCGTGTAGACTCTGCATTGCATTTATCTCCTCGTGTCCTTCCTCACATATATATTCAGTGGTACAACTTGCTAGAGGCAAACCACTGATTCCTGTTTCCCTGTGTCACTAGTTGCATATATCCTCTCACATAAGCAGTGGTACAACTTGCTAAACGCAAACCACTGACTTCCCCGTTACCTTCACCTGGATTCTATTCCTTCACTACAGACAGCGGTACAACTTGCTATACGCAGACCGCTGACTTCCACCTCCTTATTACTCCTGGACATTCTTCTCACTATAGCAGTGGTACAACTTGCCGTGCGCAGACCACTGACTACCCTCACGTGTCCTTGTCCATCCAGATCCTCGTGTTCAGTTACCTATTGTTTACCAGTGCTGCTAGTCATAGACTTTCTGAGCATTCTCTAACCATCTGCTGTTTCCAGTTCCATTATCACCCTGCCATCAGAGTATCATATACCAACTCAACTGCTCTGATAAGACCATCAGCGGGTGATACTGGGTAAAGACTCCTAGTGCCTGTGACAGTAAGATCAGGCCATGACAGACCCAGATTCGGAACCCACAGCTAAAGAGATACTGCAGCATCTGGTCACCCGTGTGGAACAACAGGATGTTCGTCAACAACTATTACTACAATGTTACCAGACGTTAGTCTCCCAAAGAACGTCTGGGCAGAATATTACAGCTTCTGTTGATGCTCCTGTGCTTTCCTCCGTTTCCCCAGTGCCACCCCAGGTGTCTACGGCTTCCACGCTTCACCTGCCAACTCCGTCAAAGTATGATGGAGATTCCAAAACATGTAGAGGTTTCCTCAACCAATGCTCAGTACATTTTGAGCTCCAACCTCAAAACTTTTCGACTCATCGTTCCAGAGTGGCCTATCTCATCTCATTATTCTCCGGACAAGCTCTCGCATGGGCTTCCCCTCTGTGGGAAAGAAATGATCCATTGTTACAGGATAGTGCCAAATTTATTTCCATGTTTCGTAATGTATTCGATGAACCAGGTCGTGTTATTTCCGCTGCCTCCAGCATTCTTCGTTTACGACAGGGTTCTCGTACAGTAGGACAGTACGTCATTCAATTTAGGATCTTAGCCTCTGAGCTTCAGTGGAACAATGAAGCGTTAATTGCCGCCTTCTGGCAGGGGCTCTCGGACAAAATTAAAGATGCACTGACTACTCAAGAACTCCCTACGTCTTTAGAAGATTTGATTTCTCTTTGTCATCGTGTGGATCTCAGATTTCGTGAGAGGGACTCTGAGAGAACTACTTCAGCTAAAACATCTCTTCGTCCCACTTCTCAAATTCGTCCTGCTTCACCTCCGGTAATACCGATAGAGATTGGACGTTCCAAACTAACCTCTGCAGAGAGGAATCGAAGAATTAAGAATAGACTTTGTATCTATTGTGCTGATGCCACACATATGCTCCAGTCATGCCCCAAAAAATCGGGAAATGCCAGGCCCTAACTAGTTCTGGAGAGGTGAAGTTAGGGTCCCTGGAGTCCTCTCCATCTTCTACGAAATCAAAAATCTGTGCATTTGACGTTACCATTTCATTTGCTACTAAGTCTTTTGAGTCCCAAGCTCTGATTGATTCAGGAGCTGCGGGAAATTTCATTTCATTCTGAATCCCTTGTAAATCAATGGTCCCTACCAGTGGTTACCCTGAAGACTCCTATTACGGTGACTGCTATCGATGGATCACGTATTATCAACGGTCTCATCACCCAAAGTACGTCTTCAGTGACCCTTCAGATTGGTGTCCTACACCGAGAAGAAATTTTGTTTTTAATCCTTCCTGTTACTACAAGTCCGAATGTTTTAGGCCTTCCATGGCTTCAATGTCATTCTCCCCAGATTGACTGGCGCACTCCTCAAGTTACGTCTTGGGGACCTGAATGTCACCAACATTGTCTTTCTCGTGTTGTTCCTCGTAGAATACAGCAAACCTCCATTTCACCTTCCTCACCGGGACTTCCTCCTCAGTATGCTTCATTTGCCGACGTCTTTGATAAAGCTCAGTCTGAACGTCTTCCCCCTCATCGTTCATGAGATTGTCCGATTGACCTGTTACCTGGCAAGACTCCACCTAGGGGTCGTGTTTATCCACTTTCATTACCTGAGACTCAGGCTACTGCTGAATACATCCAAGAGAATCTCCAGCGAGGATTTATTTGACCTTCTACTTCTCCCGCTGGAGCTGGGTTCTTTTTCGTGAAGAAGAAAGATGGATCATTACGCCCCTGCATAGATTTTCGTGGACTTAATGCTATCACTATCAAAAATCGGTATCCCATTCCACTGATTACTGAGTTGTTTGATCGGATCAAGGGAGCCCGGATTTTTACTAAGTTGGATCTTCGTGGTGCCTACAACTTGATTAGAATCAGGTCCGGTGACGAATGGAAAACAGCTTTTAACACCAGAGATGGGCATTATGAATACTTAGTAATGCCCTTCGAGTTATGTAATGCCCCTGCTATTTTCCAGGGCTTCATTAATGAGATCTTTCGGGACTTGTTATATGTATGTGTCGTAGTATATCTGGACGACATACTCATCTTTTCCCAAGACCTGCCTTCACATCACCAACAAGTGGCCGAAGTTCTTTCCAGACTCCGGAAAAATTCATTATTCTGTAAATTAGAAAAATGTTCATTTGAGTTGCCCCAGATTCCATTTTTGGGTTATATTGTTTCCGGAGTTGGTCTACAAATGGATCCAGAAAAGGTGAATGCTGTGTTACTTTGGCCTCAGCCAACTACTCTTCGTGCTATTCAGCGTTTTTTAGGCTTCGCCAACTACTATAGATGCTTCATTCAAGACTTCTCTTCAATTGCATCTCCCATTGTGGCTCTAACTCGCAAAGGGGCCAATACTAAGCAATGGTCATCTGAGGCTCTCCAAGCCTTTCAATTTCTTAAAGAGTCCTTCTCCTCTGCTCCCATCCTTCGACAGCCTGATGTGACGCTTCCCTTCTTCCTAGAAGTAGACGCCTCTAATGTTGGTTTAGGAGCCATTCTCTCCCAGAAATCGGAGCAACAAAAATTCCATCCTTGTGCCTTTTACTCTCGGGGTCTTCTGCCTGCGGAGAAGAATTACACCATCGGGGACAAGGAGTTGCTGGCTATTAAAGTAGCATTGGAGGAGTGGAGATATTTGTTAGAGGGAGCTCGTCATCCGGTGACAATTTTTACGGATCATAAAAATTTGTCATACCTACAGTCTGCTCAATGTTTAAATCCTCGTCAGGCAAGATGGTCTCTTTTCTTTTCCCGTTTTGATCTAATCATAACCTTCAAACCAGCTGCAAAGAATAAAAAAGCAGACGCTCTATCTCGAGCCTTTGTGGCGTCCTCAGACGTTGAAGAGAGTCCTAACCACTTTATATTAGACCCTAAATGTGTTTCTCTGGCTGCTTCTTCCACTAAATTGCTACCATTTGGGAAGACCCTCGTGCCTCCTGCTCTTAGAAAAAAAATCCTTTCATGGTTTCACTCTTCTCGTTTCTCTGGACACGCTGGTGAACGCAAGACCTTTGAAATCCTCTCTCGAAGTTATTGGTGGCCTTCTATGAGGAGAGATGTCAAAGAGTTTATCGCGGCATGCGATTTATGCTCCCAGTTCAAGACCCCCCACAGAACTCCAGCGGGGTTGCTTCAGCCACTACCCATTCCATCTAAGCCTTGGACCCATATTAGTATGGACTTTGTTACTGAGCTTCCTACTAGTAAGAATTGCAACACCATTTGGGTAGTGGTGGATAGATTTTCGAAGATGGCGCATTTCGTTCCCTTGTCTGGTTTACCTTCTTCTTCTACCCTGGCTGAACATTTCATTAGAGAAATTTTCCGTATCCATGGATGTCCGTCCGAGATCGTGTCAGATAGAGGAGTACAATTCGTTTCCAGATTCTGGCGGGCCCTTTGCAACACCTTGGGCATAGGATTAGCACTCTCATCTTCCTACCATCCCCAATCGAACGGACAAACTGAAAGAGTCAACCAAGATCTTGAGACTTTCTTAAGGATGTTCTCGTCAGCCAATCAAGACAACTGGGTAGAATTACTTCCCTGGGCTGAATTCGCTCATAACAACATGTACCATGAGTCATCATCTAAAACTCCATTCTTTGTGGTTTACGGTCACCATCCGTCTTTCCTGGAATTTCCTGCCCTCCCGCCCACCCAAGTTCCTGCTGTTGAGACTTTGTGTCAAACCTTCAAAAATATTTGGGCTCAGGTAAAAACCTGTTTAAAGAAGACATCTGCCAGATATAAGTCTTTTGCGGACAAAAAGAGACGGGCTATTCCACCATTGAAAGTCGGAGACCGGGTGTGGCTATCTACTAAGAATATTCGTTTGAAGGTTCCATCCATGTAATTTGCTCCCCATTTTATTGGTCCATATAGGATCATTCAAGTTATAAATCCAGTTTGCTTCAAACTTTTACTTCCCAAGAGTCTTCGTATTTCCAACGCCTTCCATGTTTCCTTGCTCAAACCTCTCATCATCAACCGTTTCTCGGTCCCTCCTTCAGCACCTCGGCCACTTCAAGTTCATCAGGAGGAAGACTTTGAGATTACTCAGGTTTTGGATGCTAAAATTTCGCGAGGAGTTCTTCGTTTCCTCGTGCATTGGAAAGGCTTTGGTCCTGAGGAGCGTTCATGGATCAAAGCTGAAGATCTCAACGCTCCAGCCCTCTTGAAAAAGTTCTATACCAAATTTCCGGGCAAACCCGGTTCCAGGTGTTCTGTGCCCACCTTTAAAAGGGGGGGTACTGTCACTCACCGGACTGTGAGTGCTACTTCTAAGGTAGCTAGAAACCGTGTCCGTCCATTATAATGAGGTACTGCGCATGTGCAGTCCCTTTTAACCTTCAGTTCTGTTCCTTTAACTTAATTATCTGATCAGGCAACACTCCCTATATTAAGCACCTGTGGTCAATACCACGTTGCCTGATCTTGGAGTCTCATTCCTCATGAGTCTCTGAAGGTGTTCCAGTGCCTGCTCGTGTGTTCAGCTGATGCTGATTCCTGTTTGCCGTTTGTGGTTTCCAGACCACTTCTATTCTTAGTGTTCCTAGTGTCTTCAGCAGCTGATTCCTATCCGCTGCCTCCGTATATCTACAGTTACAGATTACTGCAAACTCTCCTGTGTTTCATCGTGACTCCAGCAGCTGATTCCTATCCGCTGTCTCCGTATATCTACAGTTACAGATTACTTCAAACTCTCCTGTGTTACATCGCTACTGTTCCAGCTGATTCCTGTTAGCTACTTCAGCGTGTCTACAGAGTCCTGCTCGTCTCAGCGCTCCAGCCTGCATTCTACCTGCCGTCAGCTGACCCGCTGCCTACTGCTTCTACAGTGTGTCCATTTGTGTCAACTTGCCTGTTAGCATCGAGTCTACACTCCTCGGCTTCCAGCTCTGCTACATCGCTTCAACTCTCCCGTGGTCTCCTGCTGTTCAATTCGATATACTACTGCTTCCTGAGTATTTGTCGTCCTTGCTGGCCTACCTACAGTGCGCTGCACCTACCTGCCGCTTCCATTCTGCAAGGACTTCTCATCTCGTCTGTTCCCTGCCGCTCAGGTATCCCTGCAGCTATCTCTAACAGCCTGCTCATCTGAACCATGGTATGCATACTTCTCATTGACTGTGCTGGTGTATTGCATATCCATCTGGACTGAGTTGTTCTCCTCCGGAGTTTCCATCCTCTGAGACTATTGCTATTATTGACTGTGTTTCCTTTTGCTGGACTATTCTAGTGACTTTGTTTATCTGTGCAGTGCTGTTCATTCATTATTATTATTGTGTGCAGTTCAACGTGGGATCAAGTTCAGTGTACCCGTGTAGACTCTGCATTGCATTTATCTCCTCGTGTCCTTCCTCACATATATATTCAGTGGTACAACTTGCTAGAGGCAAACCACTGATTCTTGTTTCCCTGTGTCACCAGTTGCATATATCCTCTCACATAAGCAGTGGTACAACTTGCTACACGCAAACCACTGACTCCCCCGTTACCTTCACCTGGATTCCATTCCTTCACTACAGACAGCGGTACAACTTGCTATACGCAGACCGCTGACTTTCACCTCCTTATTACTCCTGGACATTCTTCTCACTATAGCAGTGGTACAACTTGCCGTGCGCAGACCACTGACTACCCTCACGTGTCCTTGTCCATCCAGATCCTCGTGTTCAGTTACCTATTGTTTACCAGTGCTGCTAGTCATAGACTTTCTGAGCATTCTCTAACCATCTGCTGTTTCCAGTTCCATTATCACCCTGCCATCAGAGTATCATATACCAACTCAACTGCTCTGATAAGACCATCAGCGGGTGATACTGGGTAAAGACTCCTAGTGCCCGTGACAGGTAAGCAGTTTACTGGAAGCAGGGTCGGTGGGGTTGTCAATGGGGAAGTTAAAGTCGCCGAGGATGATGGAGGGGAGGTCAAAGGAGAGGTGGTTGGGAAGCCAGGCAGCAAAGTTGTCAAGGAAAAGGGAGGTGGGGTCAGTGGGGCGGTAGATGTCAGTGACATGGAGATGGATGGGGTAGAAGAGGTGGATAGAGTGGGCTTCAAAGGAGGAGAAGAAGAGGCAGTGTTCAGGGGGGATGACTCGAAAAGTATGGTGGAGGACAGGAGGAAGCCCACTCCTGTCTAGCGAAGTGGGTGAAGGAGAGGCCACCATAGGAGAGGGCAGCAGGGGAGGCAGTGTCAGAATCGGAGAGCCGGGTTTCAGTAATGGCAAGAAGGTTGAGAGAGTTGGATAAAAAATGGTCATGGATAGCAGTCAGGTTGTTGCGGATGGATCTAGCGTTCCAGAGGGCACAGGAGAAAGGGGGAGAGAAAAGGAAGGAGATGGGAATTAGGTTGACAAGATGAGCAGTGCGCGGAGGAGAGGGTGAGGTGGGGCAGGGGAGAGTATGGGTATGGTGTGTGAGCGGGGAGGCATAGTAGGGAAAGAGAGGAGGAGGGGAGGTGACAGAGGGGAGGAGGGAGGGCAGAATAGAGGGAGGTGGGAGGAGGTAAGTTGACCTAGTAAGAGTGAGATGAAGTCGGTTAGAGAGGCCTAGTATGAAGGTGAGAGAGGATGTGGCATAAAAGCATGGTAGGCTGTGTAATATGAAATAAAGTGGAATGACTAAAGTAGCTTGACATAAAATGCGAAGTGGTGTAGAGAGCAGAGGAGTGCAAAAGATTGAATGAAATGTGGAGAGTAGAATACAAGTGCCACTAGAAAAGGATAAAAATAGAAAATTGAGTGGTAGAAAGGAGAGAGAAATAAGATATAAAGATAAGTCATGGAAGGCATGGAAGACAACAACAAAAATAAGGCATGGAAGGCATTGAAGACAACAACAGAACAAGTGAAATAATAAAGACAATAAATAACAGGTACCAATCGTGGCTATGGTGCAGGCAAAAATGTAGAGCCAAGGGGATGAAGCAGAGTCTCAGTGAAAGAGTTAGTTAAGTGGAGCAAAAGAACCAAAAAGATACCTAGGGTTACTTGGGTGCAGGTCAAAGAATTGAGCCAAACCAAGGGGATGATGCAGAGTCTTAGTCCCAGGGAGAAAGGCTGTGGAGAGCTAGGAGGCTTCTAATGAGGAGCGGGGCATCAGATGAGGGGGAGCAACAGTGTTGAGGATGCATCAGTGGGGGACAGGAGAGGAGCAACGATGGAAGATTGGTGGACGTCAGGAGAGGAGAACAAACAGGATCGTTATTGGGTGTCAGGAGCAATGGTGGTAACATCCGCGAGCAATGCGTTGTGGAGGTGAAGACAGGAGTAGATGGTGGCAGCGGCAGCTCGAGGCCAGGGATGGAGACCAGAAGTGGCTCTCGACATGGAGAGGAACAGCACTCCAGACCGGAGATTCAAGAAGTAGGCCTCGTGGACGTGCAGACCAGGCAGCTGGAGGACCCGGGGAAGATGCAAGATGGAAGTCACAGAAGTCAGCAGAGCAGGGCCAGGGAGAATGAGGCTGGAGTGATGAAGCAGCGCCAGGAGAATGAGGCTGGAGTGATGAAGCAGCGCCAGGTTGGAACAGTGGAGGCAGCTGGGCCGGAGCCGGGGTCTCAATTTAGAAGACACCGCCGGTGAAGAGCCAGGCAGCGATGAGGAGAGCAAGGTGAGAGCAGTGGAGGCAGCTGGGCCAGAGTCGGGGACTCAACTTAAAAGGCACCGCTGGCGATGAAGAGCCAGGAAAGAGAGCCAGGTGTCAAAGAAGGAGAGCCAGGAACGATGAGCCAGGTAGGAGCGGCGGAGGCAGCGGGCCAGAGCCGGTGACTCGATTGGGAGACACCGCAGGATGAAGCAGTGGGGAGAATCACTGACGGGCGCTGGAACTCAGCAGGACTCGGGGTAAGTGGAGGTGAGGCAGAGGGAGTAGAGGTGGACAATGGAGAGGCGCTGGGCTGCTCCACAGGAATAAGGAGCTAGGACTAAGATATATGGTAAGTAGTGATTTTACTACTGTAGGGCTTATACCCATCATTATTCCCTGTCGTTTTAAAACAATATCGAGTTTTACATGGCCGTAGTAATGAGTGCCACCGGTAATAAACAGCAAGGACATCACATTACGTTTATTGTAATGTACAGCAAAACTCTTACAACCAGTTATTTTACTTTCTGTCAAGATAATACATCCACCACTGAGTTTGAATGGGGATTGCCTGGGTCACCTAGTGTTCTGTGTCACTCAATATGCCTCTTATATAACCTCTCCAAAGTGAAGTTGTGATAAATACTCAAGATAATTCTGATTAGAAACAGTGGCAGAACCACCATGGCTGTAGAGGCTGCAGTATAAACAGACCCATGAAGCAGGGGGCCCTCACTGCCCTCTTGAGGTATGGACCCACCATGTACCCACAGTTGTATTGGAAAGGTAGTAGGGAGCCTGGAGCCGGACATGGCCTATAGGGCACCATTCTTTCATTGGAGTCCTTTCTGGTGGCTTAATTAAATGCCCTGTTGCTTATGGTGGGGATCAGACCACTGCATTGACTGGTTAAGCTTCCTGTCTGTCAGTCTAGAGCAGAATGCCTTGTGATAGCTTAACTGTAGATTTTCTGCCTTTATTTTGAGATCTGCTTTAACAAGGCTGAGTCTATCCTTTAGCAAAGGCTCATACAGATAGTATGATATCATATCATAAATAGATATTGCATAACTCCCATCTTTCGTATCTAATGGATCCCTGAACTAGAAGGTCACCCACAAAAGAGGGCTCAATGTGCAGAGCTGGTCGCAGTGGTTTCTTCCCCTATGCCCACAGAATCAGACATGCACATACTATATCATTACGTGGAGACTGCATTGTGTCTAAAAGAGGCTTTTTAGACAGCAATCATAAAAAAATATAGATCCTTATATAAAACATATATTTTTGTTATGAATAGGATATAAATATATTGTCATAGAATGCAGAGCTATGTTTTATTTAATACATTCAGTGACTTTTTATAAGTATTTTGCCCTAGATTTTGCACCCATGAGACTTGGATAAATGTCTTCCTTTAAAATAATAACTTTAACTAGTACCTTTCTAATGGTTCTCTTGGTGACAGTGTTCTTCTATTTCTGTGCCAGTTGTTTCAACTACATTTCTAGTTGTAATATGTTGGTTCTTTTCTTCTGTGATTTATCTGAAGCATTTAGTTAATGCTCCACTCCTGTCTTGGGATGTCCATTAGAGGGTTTAGTGCCATGATGACATCATCATTAAATATCACACACCGCGGTTTCATGGCAACCTTAGTCATAGTGACACCCTGTTAATGTAAATCTTAACCTGATTTCTCACACAAGCTTCCAACACATATCTTCCATTTGCAAAGTCAGTAGGGAAACAAACAACAGGGCAGATATTTTTTCGAATCCTCTGCAGAGTCCTGTACTCACAGTATTTGCCTTGTGAATAGATTAAAGAGCACAGTCTAAGGGGAAATCATGTTAATCAATTAAGCTTGAATATGTCATTCTATTTTTAGCCTTAGTCTGTAATAAATTGCTAGCGCACACAAGAAGGGTGCATGTAACCTTTTTAGGCATTCATTTATTTGTAGAGTATTATTAGTCATGCATTAAATTAAATTTAAAGTCTCAGATTCTGCCTGACAAGCTGCCAAAGTACAATTTATATAAGTATGAGATCTTTTGTAGGCAAAACCTCGAATTGTAATTGAACTACTATACCTGTAGGTAATTGTGTCAATTAATCTATTGTATAAACCAGCAAATCATGTTACTTTATACGCTATGCTGATTTATCATTAGGGCTGGATTAACATAATTTTAGCCTGTAGACAATAATCCCTAGGTACCCTAAACTCCCTTCATCCACTTGCTTTCTTTATTTTACACAGAACATTTTATACTTTTGTTTGCTCTGCCACTGAGCAGAATATAGTGACACCAATCCTGTAGCCGATCCCATAATGGGCTACTTTGGGCTGGGTCACGGGGCCACCTGCATTTTTTTCCTTTAAATTAGTCCTAATAGGCTGCTGAGTCGAGTCTTGCCCTCTGGGCTAAAATTTGCCAGCCCTCCTCTGCACCAACCCCTGTCCAATTAACGTATATGAGATTTTATTCCTTTGCTCAGATTGCATTGCTAATTAATTTTACTTAAATGCTTGTGCAGGAGAGAAGACATTTCTTAGCCTTTATCACACATAGGTACAGGTTTACTGTGCCTAATGCTTTATCTAGCCCTCTAAAAATACAAGATAAATGAGACTTGGATAAATGTCTTCCTTTAAAATAATAACTTTAACAGGGATCCAACTGAAATTTCACACCATGGTCTAGAACACTCTGTTCTGTGTGGTTGATCATGAGCAGCTGAAAAATATGTTCTTAAGATGCCTCCAAAGATGATAACAATAATGTAAAATATTAACAATATAACAATAATACATACTTGCCAACTCTCCCGTAATGTCCGGGAGACTCCCGCATTTTGCGAGAGTCTCCCGGACGAGTGTGGCAATCTCCCTGATTGTAAGTGGGAAAAATTCAGTTTAAACGCCGCGATTCACCCGGAATCGCGGCGTTTAGCCCCGCCCCCGCTGTAAAATGACGCGATTTGCGTCATTCCGTAACGGGGGCGGGGCCAAAATGACGCGATTTCGCCACCCCGCCCCCTGCACGCCCACCTCCCAGCCGGCATCTCCCGGAAAAAGAAAAAGAAATGTTGGCAAGTATGCAATAATACAATATGCTTTATACTAGGGAACCTCTATCCAAAGTTCATATTTTGGAGCAAATGAATATTAAGTAATAGCTCAGACAGAAAAAACTAGAGGGACAGTTTAAATGAAAAATAATGGTGTGTTTAAATAGCTCTTTCCATTTTCCACTACCTATTTTATATTTTCAGATTAATATTTCGAGAGCTTTCTCATTTCTTATGCACAAATGGAATGAAGTTGATCCTTCAGAATTTAAAAACACAGCTTTGAATTTTCAATATTTTGACTGAATTGCAATTTGTAGATGTGGATTCAATGTGATTAACAGCATTACTATTAAGGTGAATAATAGAAAAGTTAAGTAAAGGAATAACAAGTCTAGTATGAATAAACTTTTATTCCATGAGGAAATAAAACCTCTGAATGCACAAGGTACATGCATGATATTCAGGGGAGGGCTGAAAATTTTAGCCAGGGGGCAAGACTCGACTCAGCAGCCTTTTAGGAACATTTTAAAGGAAAAACAATGCAGGTAGCCTAGTGACCCAGCCCAAAATGGTCCTGGTGGTAATTGTTTTTACAATGACCACTAACCCTACACCTAAAATCCTAAATGCTGAAAAAAACTTTGTGAAAATAAACAGACAGGGCCATAACTAGGGCTGTGCGAAAGGGGCGATCGCCCAGGGTGCAACGCTGAAGGGGGGCGCAATTTAGGAATATTTTAGGATCATTTGGTTAAAATTGAATGCTAGGGGGGCGGCATTTGTCTTTCTAGCACCAGGCACTAGAATTCTGAGTTACGGCTTTGTAAACAGTCTTACCTTCAACCCAACGCTGGACATCTCCAATGAAAGACCCATAATGGCAGCAAGTTATTCCGATTCAACAAGTGGTCGGTAGTGCAGGCTGACATCAGCATGACATCTGTCAATAGAAATTTAAAGCGCCAATGTGGGGACCCGTAAGGTTTAGTGTTTAAACACTTAACCCGACAATGCCACTTTAAATTTCTATCATCACACTGACGTTAGCCTGCACTGCCTACCACTTGTTGAATCGGAATAACTTGCTGCCATTATGGGTCTTTCATTGGAGATGTCCAGGGTTGGGTTGAAGGCAAGTCTGTTTATTCTCACATCATTTTTTCAGCATTTTGGATTTTAGTTGTAGGGTTTAAAGTTGTCAGAATATTGATAATAGTTAAAGCGTACCCCATGGTTCACTATGGGACCGGCCCCGGGGGCAGATGCCTCCCTGCCCCCCAGCCCAGCCTGTCCCTGATGAAATTTAAGTAAATTAGAACACTGAAAAATGGAAATTGTTTAATTAAGGAAAGGATTAAAAAAAAGTATGTGGCCCTATAATTTGCACTGTCAAAATTATACCGCCGAACCTCCATTAGCACTGACATAAAGGGGGGAATTCAATTCAGCCACACTGAACGCGGCGTTAATTCTATTACCGTTAATACGGTAATTTTAACCCCGATTTCTGCTCGTGGCTCCCTGCGAGCAAAACCAGCATTAAAGTTTACCCTATTAACGGTAATAGTGCACACTATTACCATATTAACGGTAATAGTGCGTAGGCCGCATTACTTTCGGCAGTAACGCTGCCAATTGAATTCCCTCCAAAACCTTCACACAGTAAAAAGATTACAATTCCATTCCATTGTGTTTTTATAGAAGTGATCATTTCTTAATTACTATAACAATGGACGGCACATTTTCTCTTTCTACTTGTAACCCACCATACAATGAATTGTGAGATCACCAGCACCTGACCATCAATTGTCATGTTATGCATTTTAAAAGTTCAATCAATAATGTACCACTAAAGTATCTAGACAATAAAGTGTATATGTAATTCATAGAATGCCTAAAACTAGCAATACAGAAAAAGGGATGACTTGATATTAATAACACTGGGCCTGATTCATCAAGGTACGCAAACGCATACGCATCTGCTAAACGGGACTTGAGCTACGTAAAACACCACATACGCAGCGCAAACAGAGCAGATACGGCACTCAAAGTCAACTCAATCTCAAACTCCAACGCAAATATAACGGTTTGCGTCACTCAAAGTATGAAACACAGATGCGTATGCGTTTGCGTACCTTGATGAATCAGGCCCACTGTTACACTGCTATTCAAAAACCCAAGCTATAATACTGCAGTAATAATACATGCAAAAACAGATGAAAATGATTAATGCTAGCCTAGTATTAGTGTTTGTGTTTGTTTAGGATAATATTTGTTATTTATTAATACAAAGCATTTGTCAACAGTCTTTAGCTTGCAATTTCCATAAAAGAAAACTCAAAACATCCATCAGAACCAAAACTCAGGTCATTTGGTGAAATAGAGAAATGTGTTAATTAAGATTTTGCTTTATGAAGTTGTCCAACACATCAGAGATTAACAAATTGGTTTTAAGTGATATAGCAGCTAGTTTACAATATTCTATTAGAGATGTTCCCTGACCCCATGTTCTGGTTTTGGTTTTGGATCTGGATTAACTTCGTGTTTTGATTTTCATTTTGGTTTTGGTAAACCAGCCCTCGTATGTTTTGGTTTTGGATCTGTATTTTTTTTAGAAAAATTGCTAAAATATGCTAAAATCACATAATTTTGCTCTTTTTTGTTCCTACATTATTATTATTAACCTCAATAATACTAATTTGAAGTCATTTGCAGTCATTTTGACCACTTCACAGGCCACAATATTATTTTCATACACATTCTGACAAATACTGCAGCGACCTGGCTGGATGCTAAGCGACAGAGCAATGACTCAAACACACGGCAGTTCCTAGCACATCTAGGAAACATTGCCATACAGCAGTGGCAGAAAAGAAAAGTGGTGCAAGATGGAATTGTCCTTGGATCATGAAACCAGTTATGGTTCACTTGATTGCTCCACCCGTTTTTTGGATAACTGTGGTAATTCTACAGCTAATGCATGGACAGAGTGAAGCAGGCAGCCATGTACAAGGAGCCCCTCAAAGGTGGGAAAGAGATCCCGGATATCCCCACCATGCTGCGTGCCTTCTTTGTCTGCAACTGCATCCGTAGAACTCTTATTGAAAAGAACATTTGCTCTGCTGGGAAGTCGATGTCTCACTTTTTCCTCCTGCCTCTTTGAAGGACCCTTAGTTGGGACAAGTGGGACAGCTCCTGTCCTTACAACTGGACTGCACCTTGGTTTTACCTGGATGTTGGACAATTTGTGAGGGAGCACCATCTGGAGGGTCTTAAACCGGACTTGATGAAGCCAAAAACTGTATACAAGCTCATTAGAGCTAAATACATTATAGAGTCTGTTCCAGGGCTCCCTGCTGCAACAACAAAGCATGTGTGGGAGAATGTGGCCTCTAAGAGGCTGATTGATAGGCACAAAGACATTGCATGGATGGCTATCCAGGGGTGTCTGCCTCTCAGGACATTCATGCACTCCCGGAACCTGTGCCGATATGTCCACTGCCCCTTCTACATCACCAGAAGGTAACAGCACAGTGTATATTTTGGGACTGCACAGGCACTGTTGGATGCCTTGAAACATGAACTTAAAGATAGTGTGCCCAGACCTTGCCTTTCACACCTTTCAGTATTTTATGGATTATTTCCTGGGACCCACACCATTGGGCCAATCCAGGAGGCCTGGCGCCTTATGAACTGCTTTAAGGACGCTATTTGGCTTGCCAGGAATCTCCTCATCTTGAAAAAAGAGAAGATGATCATCCAGGACTGTCGTAGGCTGATCCACAGCCAGCTAAGAGACTATAACAAAATTGACAATCCTGAGAAAGAGGAAGATGATTAATTTTCTGTCTCCCTCTTCTCCTTCTCCCCTTGTGTGTGTCTGTTTATTCAATAAAACCTTGTGTCTTTCCCTCCCTTACCCCCTCCAACCCATTCCCCCATCACTGTTTGAAGTTTTGTTGAATGTTTTACCTTAATTTATGCACCCTTCCCTGTATTTGTGTCTGTCTCAATAAAGCTTCGGCCTTCTGTGTACTGCTGTGAATCAATTTTGATAACATAGTACAATGTGACTGCAGATTTAGAAGACCTATTATTTCTATTTCAGCAATGACAATTAGCAATGGAGCTCTCCGCTTTGTGTGTAACCTATATAACATCGTACAATTTGACTGCAAATTCAGAAGGCCAAGCCTGCCAACCCTAGTATTTGGTTTTCCGCTATGACAATTAGCATTGGAGCTCTCTTCTTTGTGTGTAACCTATATAACACCATACAATTTGACCGCAGATTTTCACCAAGCCTACCAGGCCTAGTATTTGTATTTCACCAATGACAATTAGCAATGGAGCAATGGATCTCTTCTCTTTGTGTGTAACCTATATAGCACTCTACATTATAGGACTGCAGATTTAGAAGACCAAGCCTGCCAGACCTATTAATTCTATTTCAGCAATGACAATTAGCAATAGAGCAATAGAGCTCTCCTGAATGTCACTGTAGATTTTGAAGAACACTGCTACCCCCTCCTCTTTCTATTCTACCTATGACGCTGCCCAACTGCTCTACAGACTATGCTATCCCTTCTGTGTCCCTCTGTGAAATGACGCTAGATCGCCATGGAGGGCGGTACTTATAGAATCCAAAACCTGCGAGATCCGATGACGTAACAATGACGTTTTGCTTCGTTTTCAATTCCGAAAGCTGGCGAAAGTACCGAGCCAGCTTGGCTCGGTACTCGGATCTGCTAAGTTTGGGTGTGTTCGGTTCTCGGCGAACCGAGCCTGAGCATCTGTATATTCTATATCAATAAGTAAATATACTGTCATGCTAACCACAAGTCTGTTGACAACAGTAACCCGGGTAAAATAAAATAACTCCATTATGAGACAAATGAAACATCTGCTAGGCTTCAGCCAAAAATAGTATTTCATAAAATGCAAAATAGCTAATGGTTTTGATGGCTCAGGCAAAAATCAGGATTACAATTGTATCATAGATACTGGTTACTATTAAAATGCTATTCACCCTGTATGGTCTACTGTTTGTATTGTGTACAGTGCTGCAGAAATCTTGTGGCACCTAATAAATGATAATAATAATAATAATAATAATAATAATAATAATAATAATAATAATAATAATAATAATAATAATAATAAGCACTGCCTGCATTACACCAATCCCGCTAAGCAGAGCAAAGATATATTCCCACTCTGATTGTTTCAGAGTATGTAGCCCACAAAGAACCTCTTTACACATATGTTGGGAATGGAAAAAAAGTTAGAAAGGTTCAGTAGTCTTAAAATATAATTTTACAGCAGCTTAATAAGCTTATTCTGACACAAATATTGTAAAAATAAATCTCAATAAAAGTTCTAGAAAATAAACCTTTAAAAAAAACTAATGCAATGTATAAATAACCACTTTGCAAATCATTAGTAGGGCAGTAACCTATCATAGACTGGGGTCAAGGGAAATAATTACAGAATATTATAAATGGAACATCTAGCTGCTTTGTGTTTGTCCGCTTATGGTACAAACAATGATGTATGGCAAATATGGAGGGACACTTTATATACATATATGTACTGTTAATAATATTAGTTTAGATCAAAAATATACCTTGATATACTAGAATAATTACCAATCCAAATGACATGTATAATTCTATGTAATAAATGCATTTCCGTTTTCTCAATTTGAAATGTCTTCATGAAAGTATCATTTTATTTAACATAAAATGATGACCCTTACGTTTCAACTATATATGTTTATCTGTCATGTAGGGGTTCGATTTTTTAAACGTGCACTTTTTCGTTGCAATTAAACATTATGTTATTGTACTGGTAGCCCATCGTTACTCTGTGAAAGCCATGCAGAATGATAATGGTTAGTTGTTGCTCCAGGGCTCCTCTTCTACTCTACTGTGTATACACTGGAGTTTAACGTGTGTGTGTGTGTGTTATATATATATATCTAATATACAAATGCTTAGTGGCGTCTGTCTGTCTGTGTGTGTGTGGAAGTTGCAGCGCCACCTGCTGGGCAGAGTTATACACTGACCTACTAAATTCTTAGTGTGTGTGGGGAAAAAAATTCAAAAAGGGCTGAAATTTGGTAGGGCTCAAACTCATTTTCGTGAGGTAATTTTACCTCATGAACACACATGTGTAGAGGCGTGCGTTAGTGTGTGTGTGTGTGTGTGTGTGTGTGTGTGTGTAAAAAACTATTTTCTCAGAAAGGGCTCATCCAATTGACCTGAAATTTGGTATACTGACATTATTTGACAAAAAAATTAGAATAGTCAAGTCAGTTAACTTCCATCATCCCCCCTTCCCCCCGTGGGAGGGGTAGTAAAGGCTAAATTTACGAGTTGAGGGGTCAAACTCATTTTCGTGAGGTAATTTTACCTCATGAACACACATTAAACAGGGCGCTTGCGTCGGGAAGTAACGATCTTCCCCTGAGGAAGCCTGGGCTAGGCCCAAATGCATGACAAGAACCTTTTTAACACCTTAAGTAGCTTGATTTGACTAGAATGCTTGTATATATATATATATATATATATATATATATATATATTTATAAAAGTTAACCCATGCATGATACTCATGCAGGGCCCTCTTAAGAACCTCTTGGGCCCTCGGGCACAGCAGTGCACCGGGGCCCCTATATATACAAAAATAAAAAAATAATGATTATATATATGGGCCCTGCAGCCCAGGGGGGCCCTCCGGAGGCAGGAAAAAAAAGAAAACCCTTAAAAAAAAGAAGAAAATACTTACCGTGCTGTCAGCTGGTGATCCGGCTCCCTCCCTGGTCTCCTCCTCCATCGCGCTCCGCAATGGAGGTTGGGCGGGCGTGATGACGTCACGCCCGACATGCACTGCCAGCGCGACGGAGGAGGAGACCAGGGAGGGAGCCGGATCGCCAGTTGACAGCACGGTAAGTATTTTCTTCTTTTTTTTCAGGGTTTTCTTTTTCCTGCCTCCGGAGGCCCCCCTGGGCTGCAGGGCCCCCGGGCACCTGCCCAGCGTGCCCAAGGGGAAAGACGGCCCTGTACTCATGCATTCTAGTCAAATCAAGCATTTGTCATGCATTTGGGCCATAGGCCAGGCCTCCTCAAGGGAAGAGCATTACTTCCCGACGCAAGCGCCCTTTTTTAACGTGGTTTTGTCCACATGTCACCAACTCATCATTTTTCTCCATCACCTCATCCTTCATCTTTATCGCCACATCTATCCAGATGTCTATCCAGACACAGGGATCTCTCTCAGCGGTCCTGAGAATCACACTCCTTTCGCTCTGTCACCCCCGGCAACCTACAACCACTCCCCACTGTCACCCCCGGCAACCACCAACTACTCCCAACTGTCACTTCTCCTTCAAGAAATATATATATATTTTTTAAAATCTTTATAAACACTTTTAACAATTAACAAATTAAATTAACAAATTAAAAACTTCTTAGTATACCAAATTTCAGCCCTTTCTGAGTTTTTTTTTCCACACACACACACACACACACACACTAAGAATTTAGTAGGTCAGTGTATAACTCCGCCCAGCAGGTGGCGCTGCAGCAAATTTCAGCCCTTTCTGAGTTTTTTTTTCCACACACACACACACACACTAAGAATTTAGTAGGTCAGTGTATAACTTCGCCCAGCAGGTGGCGCTGCAGCTTGGTTTTTTTTTCCACACACAGACACACGCCACTAGTCTTTTATATAGTAGATATATACACATATATATATATAGTTTGCAGGAACAGGCTGCAGACAAGGTTAAATTATCTCTGAGTTTCTCTTGCAGCACACAAACACACACTTGATTTGCTGTTTTCTCTGATTCATTTGTAGGTTTGGGTGGAGGGTAAAAAATGGTTTGTTCTTGTAGGTGTGGCGAACGATGTCAGCTAGTTAGAAAGTGACTAGGCAGGTGAACTGTGCTTATTAAGAGCGAGGGTCACCTTGTGTCATCCTGACAAATTACTATTTTTACTTGATAAATAGGCTCCCCCACAGATATGCATGGGGCACCTTTGTCAGCTGACCGTGTATTGAAACCTGGAGGTCAGTTAAGTTCATTCATTCTCATTGTGGCTCAGCTAGAAGCAGGTTGCATTTCTCTGTTTTGTTTTAATTTTAATTTAACTCCTTATAAATTACTTCAAGAATGAAGAAAAACGCTTCCCTATGGATTTAGAGGTGGCCAGGGCTGGTTTCACTTTAGTTTCACATTATGTCAGGGGGATCCAAGGCTGTAGGTCTCCCTGTTATGGTGTGCCCAGCACAGACTGGCATAGCCTGGGCTTGTTACTACACTTACCGGGGAATGCCACAGTTGTTGTCCTCCTGCTTTAGTAGTAATCAGGGCTTTTTTTTAAAAAAAAATGATTTATGTACAAATTAGTTTTATTTTTAACATAGTAAAGATACTTGTTGGTGCTTTAGTCATCATCAGCGTATATCTTTTCAGCAGGCTTTCAGGACCACAAAAGGTCTGAAAATATATCTCAAGGTGGACACATACACCACTACTGTACTCAACTTGCACTTGCCCATCCCTGATCTGCCTATCTAGGTGTCGGTAGCATCGGAGCCAAAATTGCAAGAAAATTGTAAATGCATATGCACTTTTAGTGGCACATAAGACTGGCATTAGGGGTGGACAAAGAGGGTAATTACCTAGAACATCAAACTTTTATCACATTCATATTGTTCACCTCTGTAATATTGCCATGCTCAGTTGACATTTATAATAGTACAGCGCAGTAAGGAAAATTGGATTTCTGTTTATGGGGGGGAAGTGAAGCATTGAGCTATAATGTCACAGTCCAGTGCCACCATCTCAACAAAAGAAAAGGATGTTGCTCTACCCCTGCTCCAAACAAGGTAGTAAGGTAATAAGTGTGGGTAGGACAGTGCCTGAAGGAGAAAGTGGCTGCAAGGCCTGGACCTTACACTGGATGTTATTTTATGTAGAGATGGTCACTGAACCGCGTGTTTTGGTTTTGTATTTGGTTTTGGATCTGGATTACCGTCGTGTTTTGGTTTTGGTTTTGCAAAACTGCCATTGCATGTTTTGGTTTTGGTTTTGGTTTTGTTTGGTTTTGTTTTGCTATTTTGTTGGAAAATAAATGTTTTTGGGCCTCAAATAACCAAATTTAGTGCTCCACCTGTTTCTTGGATAAGTAATGTAATTGTAAAGCTAATAAATTATCCAAAAAAACAGTTTAATTCCTGGTCGGTAGGCCTTCATTAATTCTACACACAAAACAGATTGTCTACCTCTCCATCTATGCATATTGGCAATGCATCCATCGTCTTTGGATGTATATTACACCCTACACTTATAGTTAAATATGTAAAGAAATGGAGAAAGCCAGTTTGGTTTCTGTCTCTATAGGCCCCCTCCACTTGTCGAAAATACCATAAAATTCAGCCGTTATAGACTGTACAAGATTAATTGAAATGGAGAAAGCAAGTTTGGTTTCTGTCTCTATAGGCCCCCCTCTACTTGTCGAAAATACCAAAAAATTCAGCAGTTATAGACTTTACAGTATTAATTGAAATGGAGAAAGCCATTTTGGGGTCACTGTGTGTATGACACCCTACCCTTAAGGATAAATTGCCCAAACAGCAGCCTTTCAAGACGGTACGTGATATGGAAATGTCCCAAGTCCCTTTCCTCTTTGGGGGTAGATTGCACCTTCGACTTAAAAAGAAAGTTTTAAAAAGATGTTATCGTCATCATCTGGATCTTCATCCTCACCCTCATCAGTGTGTACGTCATCATCACAGACTATCAATTCATTGCCGCTTGAATCCACCATTAGAGAACAGTCAGTGCTTGGATGTCTTTGACGGTGAATGCCTTCCTCGTGGAAGATGTAGTTCATTTTTATAAACATCATTTTCTCCACATTTTTTTGGAAGTAACCTTCGACGGCGATCCCTGACTAAGTTCCCGACTGTACTGAATACTCGTTCAGAGTACACACTGGAGGGTGGGCAGCTTAGGTATTGCAAAGCAAGTTTGTACATGGGTTTCCAAATGGCCTGCTTTTCCACCCAGTAAGGAAAGGGATTGTCTGACATTTCCATATCAATTACCTCTTGAAAATAATCCTCCACCATCCTTTGCATGTTTATACTCGAATTGGATGGAGTTATGGGCAAGGTGACACAAAAAGGTCCTTCAAACCAGCCCAGATGTTAAATTTTCTGGTCTGCCCCCTGCGTCTTTCCTGCTTCTTTTTGGGAAATTTAATTTTTTGCGAGCAGCAGCAGCTTGAGAAAGTGAAGGAGGACACGTCGTCAAGCCGAGGCCCACTTCAGCGGCCAACTTGCAATAGCTCCTTGCAAAAGTTCACATCTCACTCATTTACAAGTAAAGACTCAATGTAGGTCTTAAACCTTGGATCAAGCACAGTGGCCAAAACGTACTGATCCGAGTTCAAGATCTTAATAACTCGAGGATCATTGTGAAGCGAATTAAGTACTTGATTGACAAGGCCAACATACTTTGCTGAATTGCTTGCTTTCAGCTCCTCCTTCAGTTTCTCAAGCTGCTTTTCCAATAGTCTAATTAAAGGAATGAATGGGCTCAAACTAGCAGAGTCTGCACTCACCTCACACGTCACAACTTTAAATGGTTTCAGCACCTTGCACAGCACTGAAAGCATTCCCCACTGTGCAAGAGTGAAATACATCCCCCCTCCTTTCCCAAAGTCATGGCTTGTGCAATATGCTTGGATGGCTTTGCGCTGTTCCTCCATCCTCTGAAGCATGTACAGGGTGGAATTCCACCTAGTTACCACCTCTTGCTTAAGTTGGTGGCAAGGCAAGTTAAACTGCTCTTGGAGCTACTGTAATCTCCTACATGCTGTGGCTGAATGCCTGAAATGGCCTGAAGTTTTACGGGCCACCGAAAAGCATCTCCTGCACCTCGCGGTTATTTCGTAGGATGCTCTGCACCACCAAGTTGATGGTGTGAGCAAAACAGGGAATGTGTTGGAAATCACCCAGCTGTAATGCTCACACTATATTGTTGGCATTATCAGAAATGACATATTCTGGGGAGAGTCCAAGTGGTATAAGCCATCTATCAATCACATCTCTTAGTTTGCGTAACAAATTGTCAGCTGTATGCCTGTTAGTGAAGCCGGTGATACAAAGAGTGGCCTGCCTGTGACAAATGTTACGTAGTGGTCTAAATGCTGCTGCTGTTCCTGCTGGTGAAGGTGAATGACCAACCCAGTGGGCTGTCATATAGTCTTTGGTTTGGCCACTTCCACTTGTCCACATATCTGGGGTTAAGTGGACAGTGGGCAGAATGGCATTTTTCAGCGCAATCTCTACATTTTTACATACTTTTTGGTATAGCTGTGGAATTGCTTTACGGGAGAAATGCTGTTGCGATGGAATTCTGTAACGCGGACACAAAACTTCATTAAACTGTGAAAAACCAGCTGCGTTTATTGTGGAGATTGGACGCAGATCTAACACTAACATTGCAGCCATGGCGTCTGTGATTCGTTTGGCGACTGGGTGACTGCTGTCATATTTGCTTCCCCTAGCAAATGATTGTTTCACAGTTAATTGCTGAAATGTAGGACTGCTCATTTTCTTGACCTGCCTCTGGGCTGACGATTCACCCCCAGCAGCAGCAGCGGGACTAACACTTTCTTCAGAGGAATCAATAATAGTGCAGGAGTCATCCAGCCTTAATAAGTGTGATGCCGGGCTAACTCCGAGCGCTACTGAGGATATTGATGAGGATGTTGTGGTGGGTGTATTTTGTAGCCGTCGTGATGTCGGTGACTGGAGGGTCCTAGCTGATGATGGAGTGCTTGTAATTTTTTGGGAACAACGTTCAGCTTTTCCCAACACTTTGCCATGAACTCTCGCTAAATGGCATAACATAGACGAGGTTCCAAGATGGTTAAGGTCCCTCCCTCGACTGACTGTGGCTTGACATACACTACAAATGGCTATACAATTGGTGTCTGGATTTGTGTAGAAATAATTCCACACATAAGAAGTGGATTTTTTTGTTTTATGCCCAGGCATGACAATGGCCTTTTTCTTGTCACGTGCCAGAACTGCTGCCACTGGTGCAGGACTTACACAAACAGCCTCATCCTCATCAACATCCTCATTAGCGCCCTCGTCGCCAACACAAATCTCCCCCTCATCCTCTTCTAATTCCAAAGTGGCATCCTCAATTTGTGTATCACCGGCTACTCTCGTGCTGTTAAGGCACACATCAGCAGAACTGCTGAAAGGTCCCTTCTTTAAGGGTACACTAACAGAATGCTCACAATTAGACATCCTACTGTTGGATGGACTCTCCACAGGGATTGGTGTCATTTGTGAATCAGAGCAAACATTATCCTCTAATGCATTACTGTTATCTTGCAGCTCGGCTTTAACGTGTAACAGTAGTTGTGCACCAATTGTAGGCTCGGTAACTTTTTTGGATCTGCCACTAATAGAGAAATGTGAAGGCCTCATTCTCTCTTTGCCACTGCATGTGTAGGATGTTGGCAATTTTTTTTTATCGGCACACACTTCTTTTTCGCTTCAACACAGTAAAAAAAAAATTTGGTGTGTGTTTTTTGCACTGATTTCGAAACACTGTGTAGTTTGACATCGCCTTGCCCAGATGACGTACTGGGAACACTACCATCAGGACTGGTGACAGAACCTGGTTGCTCATTCTGCTCAAATGTGGACTGCTTTGAATCCATTCTGAGCCCAAAACACTTGTAGTGCTACAAATTGTTTTAGATACTGCTGACAAATATTTATGCACAATTATGGGGGACACCCCAAAAGCACTTGGGAGTGCTAAAAATTATTTGGTAGATACTGCTGACAAATATGACTTTTGACAGCCAGAAATATTTATGCACAATTATGGGGAACACCCCAAAAGCACTTGGGGAGTGCTAAAAATTATTTGGTAAATCTGCTGACAGATAGTAATTTTGACAGCCAGAAATATTTAGGCAAAATAATGGGGGACACCCAAAAAGCACTTTGAGTGCCAAATATTAAAAAACAAAAAGACTCCTCTATGCTCCTCTCTTCTCTATCGATTGTTGTTAGCACAATTGGAATCAGAATATTGTATTGTCTGTCCCTGCTCTAATCAGCCTGTGACTACACCCTGCTCTCTCCCTCTGTCAAATGGTGATGGATTGCTGTGGAGGCGTGTATTTATAATCTTCAAGTATCGCGAGAACCGAGCCCCGAGATCCGACTGGATTCCGATGGGGCGGGAGAGTACCGAGCCTACTCGGCTCGCTACTCGGATAGCCAAAGTTCGGGTGGGTTCGTTTCTCGGGGAATCGAGCCCGCCCATCTCTAGTTTTATGTACAACTATAACTGTATGAGAACCCCATCGTTAATCTCTACCATGGGCTATCCTATTTTAAAACAGCCCCTTATGTCCCTAAATCATGACAACATGACAACCTCCAAACTAAACCTTAAAACTGTGATCAGAAAATGCCACCACCAGCAGTAGTCATCAGAATATTGAACAAAGGAACAAATTACAGCATTGTAAGATTTTGTAATTGCCCTTTGACGTACTTGCAGTACCATCCACAATAATTAATGCATTTAAGATATTACCTCTATCCCCCTTATGTTGTTGTCTATTTACTAAATTGCTTCTCTCAGCGTCACAAACTTAAATTATCCAATGAAAACCTATCTGTCCCAAAGAGCTAACTATAAGTGAAGAAGAAGAAATAAAAGCCTTTTCTCTAATATTCTATCATTTCAAGACTGAACCAGGATGCACAGACAACAAACACACATGCACAGTATCACATAATACATCTAATTTATTTTAAAAAACATTATTATAAGACATTTTCATTAAACATAAAACACTTGGTTTGAATTCATAAATGACCTTTCTGTGTCATCAAACCAATTAACTGTGAATGTTAGTGTCATTCTACAGTTTATGGGAAGGAAGTAACCCATTTCTCATTTAAGTAACACACATGAGAATACATGAAATTATTGAAGGATATCTCTCCAGCTGTGATATGTGTAATGAGCTAAAGCCCCAGCATTGTTAGGAAAAGTCAGATAACAGGCTCGAAGAATGTCACCGGAAAGGAAAGTCAATTGTTCATTTTTATAATTCTAATCTCATTTCAAGTAGAGAATCCATTGCATGTTTCTCAGAAATGTTTCACCCTCATAACGGTGGATTGTACTTTGCCACTTATCTCAGTACTGATCACTGATTGGCACTTCTCAGTTGAGACTTATCCGTCACATAGGATTCTAAAAAATCACAATAAGACCAATTTAAATAACATTTAATGTTTGTGAGTTTACAGGCAAGTTGGTTTGATCTCATATAGCATGCACTAGATAGTCGGCACTTGCATTTTTTTGCGTATTGCAATGTTTTTGCTCTCTTATTGGGAATAATAATTAAAATATTAGTCTATGAGTTAAAATCCACAACCATGTTAAGAGGCATTTGTATTAGTGTTACCTAATATGGAAATCATGGAAAGCACCAATTTGTCTATCATATACTCTGAAACCCAGCATCATGTCCCCATCCACCCATTAGTAAATGCTCTGTCCTGATCATCACACTTAATATACAATTGCGGTTGCCTTGGCTGAATTAACTAATTGATGTGAGATGTGTTATTAATCATCAATGAATTAATTATGCATAACTAACTGCAATAATAAAATAACATAGTCCAACTTTATTTTCTACCATCAGTTTTCAGCTGTTCAAATTAGAAAAATGCAACAAATATAGAGAGACCTACTAACATTAAAAAAAAGTGTAACTGCAAAGCGCAGATCCACAAGCCCAGACTTATCATCACAGAAACCCTCTTTACATATACTATAGTATATACACAATGTAACAGCAGTATTTGATATGTAAAAATGAAAATTTCAAATGTTTATGTCACGTGAGATTATAAGAGCAGCATTTCAGATGCCATCCAGGGCACAAAAAGGACAAGACACATGACTGATATGAACGAAGGGTGTAACTATAGCCAAAGCATATGACTTCTGTACTACTACTATAGGATTCAGTTTCTTAAAACATATGTTTATGATAGTTCCCTCATAGCAACACTGATATTTGTAGTGGAATTTATTTATTTATTGATTCTGATCATCCATGCTACGTCCAACTCCGATATGACCTCTCCCTGTATGCCATGCCCTTTTAGCCAAATAAAATGGAAACTGTTCTGTGAGCGTTAGGTCTTTTAGGAGTCATGATGTTACTAAGTCTGCTTGCAGAACTAACCATTCAGTACAGATAAGATTGCTTGATATCTATTCCCAATAATCTGTTTATCTTTACCTGGAGCACTTCTGTCAATACTATTTATGTTACAATCCTCTCACAGTACAAAGCGGTGGTGAAAGTATTCTGTCACAATTGATTTCCTCTTTCCCTGCATTGTGGGAGCACTGCAACACAAGAATAACATAATGGCCCGATTCATGGTGCCGTAGTTTGTGTAAAATCGCACTGCACATGCCCAGAAATGGATTGTACGCCAGCGAACACAAGAGCAACCAAATTATCTTCGAATACAATGGACACTTCTGACAAGCTATGATGTCATGGGCAGAACAAGTAGTGTAATGGGTGTATGTACAGTAAGGGCGAGCCAAGCTTGTTGTATCACTTCATGTCAGGTGTAAGTGCAAAGTGATAGTGATGATAGTCACGTATGCATGCTAGAGCATTTGTTTGCAATCAAGAGCAATTGTAAAATGCATTTTATGTACAACAGACATTAATAAAATCTTGATAAATGTATTTTATTGAAATATTTATTTTTAACAAAAACAACGTTTCTTTTTATTACATTTTTTCATTTATGACTATATTATTAACAGGTGACAATAATACAATATGTTTTTTTATGTGCGTTCTGCTGGGACTTTATATTCCACATATGTATTGAACATATTCTGTAGTGTTTTGTGTATGTCGCAGCAGAGCATACTTAGACTCATATTCAACAAGAGAAGTTTCCTCAGATCCATTTGTAGTTGAATATGGACGTGCGTATGCCTAATTCCAGTGTGTTTTCAAAAAAAAACTCACAATATGATCATTTTGTATACCTTTATGATTCAGACCCAATATGAGCAATGAATATCATTGTAATAGCTTTGCTTTGTAAATTTAATTATGGCCATTGATTAACTGTAAGCATTTAACAAATAAAATTCAGATGCTGACTGCATACAGAAAAACAGAAATATTTAATTAAATAAAATTAGGTACAATTTCAGGTGCTACATTTCTAGGGAAGCATCGTCAAAGCTTGCCAATGTCATTGATTATTAGGGACAGTTGTGAAACATGCAAGTGTTGGGACTTTTTTCCTACACCTCTGAATGGGGTAGGAAAAAAATGGGTTCTCTAAATAAATGGGGTCTCTTTCTCAATTGGGCCTTTATCCCCATTACTTGGGTAGATATCTTGTAACCTGTGGACTTTGCCATTCACCCTCCCCTTTTTTGCCATCTTGTGGGTGGCTGTTCTTAATGGAACCTTCATCTCCTCCTACAGGGGTCTTTAGTTGAGTCTTGTGGAAACTGCTGTGCAACCCCCTTCCCAAGGTCCCTGGCCACCCTCCTCCTTCCAGGGTCCCTGCTAAAATGGCTGCCTACTCCTAACGCAGGAAACCAGCATTTCCATGTGGGGCTCCCATAGCCAGAGCTGGCACTTCCGTGCCACACGGTGAATCTATGCCCCATCACTTGTGATGATGTGGCTGTCCACTTCATCACACTAAAATCTCTCAAGGCCCGCACCTAGTTCTCCTATAGTGTCCCCCCTTCCCCCATGTAACCTTGCCGGCTATCACCTGGGATTTTAGTGGCTGCATAATTAATAACACACATCTAAACAAGCATACCCACATGCAGAAAGCAATGCATGTGTACATTTAGGCAACCACACACAAACACATGCTACCTATAGACACATAATTATGCAGGATTTTGGATGCAGACATAGGAAACAGAAATGCATCCACACACATACAGCTATGCACATTGGCATACATATGCAGTATGCTGCAGAGCTTGGCAGCAAGTGTGGTTACTGTGGTGAGTGCTCTGAGGCAGTTCTACTTACTGGTATGGACCAAACAAAATGGAAAATCATAGCTCTTAACCTCCAAACACATTAATCATTTAATCTATGTAATGTGTAGCTGCACTTCTAGGAGAATGGGTGATCACAGCTGCGCTGCCTGCAGTGCTGGGGGGCTGGCAATCCCCCTGAACAACCTACTCAGGATCTGCCCCTGTACTGATCTTCATGTGCCTATTTTAGTGTGGAAGCCAGGAGCTGAAGTTCCATCAGGCCCATTATTAATCCAGTCCTGCATAGAGGACACATAGGAGGAAATGCAAAACAATTATCTGCTTGGCATCGACGATAATTCTTAGGCAGTAGATCCCCCTTTTAGGCTTCCACGTGTATTACCATTAATCAAATTAACTAGTGACAGGTAGCTCTTCTCCACAAAAAAGGAAGTAAGACTTATAAGTTTCAAAATAATGTTGGTTTACTCCTTTACTGCAGAATGAAATGTTTAAACATGAATGATGGCAGCTGCTCACTACCATGATTGTTGTCACCACTGGATATATGTTGTTGGTGACAATTTGGGTGTCTAGTAAATGTACTTAACATGTCTGTCTCCACCAGTGGAACGGACGTAGCCACAGCACAAAGGGGGCGTGACCATGTAGCGACTTAGGCGTGGCCATGCCCTCAGAGGGCTGCATAGAGCTGTGAAGTGCTAGGCTGCCCATTACATGCCTCCTTTCCCCCAATATTTCCACCCACAGGACAAACATATCCCCGGGCTGGACAGAGCCCTAAAATTGAGACAGTCCTGATGAAATCAGGACAGTTGGGAGGTAACCTATTACTGATTTAATTACATAATATTGTTTTAATTTGTTTTTATCTTTCTTATGATATTTTGCTAGAGGATATATGATAACAATGTCAGATTATAATGAAATGTCTTTGTGACTGTCATAAATTTGCACTAAAGTGGGATATTTAGTGAGGCTTGACTTAGAAGGCTCTACCGCCTCTGTCCTTTTGGAAATAAAATAAGGTAAATTAACATTTTGGAGTGTATCACCTTATTGTGTACCAGAAGCGCTTAGGATGTGGATTTCTGGTTTATTTGTATTTTGGAACAATGGATTTGAACATAACAATTGGACTGTATCATAAAATAGATAAATAAATACTGGTGCTGTACAATCACAAAACCATATGGGAATAATAAAAGGGATCTCAAATTATAAATGTGTTTCAAATAGTCTTGAAAATGTTTCTTTTTCTTTGGAATTACCCTCAAGTGGAAATTGAAGACGTGTATAGAGAAAAAACAAAAAGGCTGAGAGAAAAATAATATAGTGGAGTAGTTTGTATTATTGTTGAAACATACAGAACAATCAGGGGAATATAAAGTTGGTGGAGAATTTCATCACCTAGGCAAAACGCTCACCCCTTTGTGAATGCACTTACTGGCCTAAGGATGGAATGTGTGTATCAAAAACCCAGAATGGTGCACTCCCATTCCCCCAACAAAATGACACAATATCCTATTTCTTATGCAAATACAAGAAATACAATAGCAGTGTGTAATTCATCACAGTGTAAGGTAACTGCTTATGTTTAGTTTCATACCTTCAAATAATTTCCTCTGTCCTCTTTCAATAACACTCATAGATATCAGGGTTGATAGAAAAAGAAAAGCTCCACATAGTGTATTAGTGTTTTTTATTGGACATACCCAAAAAAGATTAAAAATGCTTATATCTATTAATATTAAAACATTCATATAAAAACAAACCCCTAAGGAGTTGTAAGTCTCTCACCAAGAGGCATACAGGTGACAATCTGTTACAAAAAACTAAGGGATGTCATTGCAGCATGGCTTATCCCGCTTGGACTCTCCTCAGGATATGTCATTTCTGATAATGCCACCAATATCGTGAGAGCATTATAGCTGGGTGAATTCCATCACATTCCCTGTTTTGCTCACACAATAAACTTGGTTTTACAGAACTTTTTAAAAAATGACAGGGATGTGCAGGAGATGCTGTCTGTGGCTCGTAAAATATCTGGATATTTCCGGCATTTGGCAAAACCATGTAGGAGATTGCAGCAGCTACAAGAGCAATTTAATTTGACCTGCCACCAACTGAAGCAAGAGGTGGTAACAAAGTGGAATTGCACCCTGTATATCCTTCTGAGGATGGAGGAATAGCGAAAGGCCACACACGATTACTCCACAAGTAATACCATTGGGAAAGGAGGGGGGTGTATTTTACTCAAGCACAGTGGAGAAGACTTTCCCGGTTGTGCAAGGTGCTGACACCATTCGAAGTGAGTTCAGACGCTGCTGGCTTGAACCAAGTGATTCACTTAATTAGACTTTTAGAAAAGCAGCTTGAGAAACTGAAGGAGGAGATGAAACAAACCAATTACACTAAGTATGTCGGACTTGTAGATCAAGTACTTTTATTTACTTTGCCAGGATCCAAGAGTTATCAAAATCTTGAAATCGGATCATTACATTTTGACGACTGTGCTTGATCCTAGTTATAAGAACTATATCTGCTCTTTGTTTCAAACTGACCCAGATTTCAAGAGATACAAGTAGCTCCTGGTGAGCAAGATGTCAGCTTAAGTGTTATGTGAAATGGTGGCGTCTCCTCCTCCTTTCTCAGTCAACTGCTGCTATGAAAAAACCTAGCTTTCCCAAGAGACCCAGGGATGATGCAGATGACTCAGCACAACATTTTGACATCTGGTCTGATATAAAAAAAATTGACCAAAAAACGTGACACCTCTGCCGTAACTCCACCTGATCCTAATATCAACATCCAAAGATTGGTGGAGGATTATTTAAATGATAGCATAGAAATAGACACATCAGAAAGTCAAATTACATACTGGGAGGAAAAAAAGAGAATTTGGAGACCCATGTACCAACTCGTTTTGCACTACCTAATCTCCAGTGTGTACCCGGAAAGCGTTTTCAGCACAGCCGGGAACTTTTTTTTAGAGATCGGCGTAGGAAGCTACTTTCTCAAAATGTGGAAAAGATGATGTTCATAAAAATTAACTACAATTTCCACAAGGAAGGCCTTTCCCGCCAATTACATCAAAATACAGAGACTTCTGGATTCCAGCGGTGATGAATTAATAATGTGTGAGGATGATGTACACACTGATGAGGGTGAGGATGAGGCTGAGGATGATGACAACAACATCTTGCCACAGTAGAGTTCATTATCAGCACTGTTATCTTAGTTGCCTTAAGCCCATTGTTAGCTTTGTTGTGGGGGCCCAAACAAACCAAGCACTTCAGCCACAAAAGTGGCACTCCTTGTCGCTGAAGTGCTTGGTTTGTTAAAGTGTGCATGTCCTTTTTAAGACCCAACATAAGGGTGGGTTGGAGGGGCAAAGGACAATTCCATCTTGCACCAATTTTCCTTTCAGCTTCCGATGTTACCTACATGTGCTATATAATGTGTGCTTTGCAAAACTCAAAGACACCCATTGATGATGCAGATGACTCAGCAAAACATTTTGACATCTGCTCTGGTCTACTGTAAAAGAATTGACCAAAATTAGTGACACCTCTGCTGTAACTCCACCTGATCCTCCTATCAACTATCAACATCCAAAGAATGGTGGAGGATTATTATTAATTTTTTTGAACGGTATAAAGACAACAGTTTTATTTACAAAGAACAATGTTGCTTGCAGAAGTAATGTAAGCATGGATGTCTAAATAGACATGTATATGTATTAGTCAAACTTTCCAATTTGCTGCTGTTTCATCAGTATTGCACAAAGTGTTTGTAATCTGCACTTTACATCAAAGGTAGCTAGCTATATTTTATTTTTTGGGGAATTGGGACTGATGTGAAGCTCAGTGATGGCCTTACTTTTTGCTATGAATTTCAATGGCTCTTTTTAGTGCATCCAATATACTCATGTCAGAGCGATCACAGCCAATTTTTGGACACCATTGCTTCTCTCTCATACGTGTGACCACATACTTTCTTTTTCACTGGATTCACCATCTCCAACTGTGTTATAGGAGTGCTCTGGGTGACGGCGATCTCCTCGTCTTCATCTTCCAAAGCCTAGTCTGCAGGGGCCGGTGACACCCATTTGTTTTCTCTGGTCTCTTAGCTGTTATTTAAACTGGACATATTTATCGTTCTGCCTCAGGGTCTCCTCTGTATTATTCTTCTGAGCGCAGTGTATCTCTCGTGTACAAACTCTCTTAAATCCGGGATCTCATCCGGTGGGTCACATTTTAACTTAAGTACATCTCCTCAACTGCGTCTATATATTGGTTTAAATCTCTGTTCAATGCACCGTATTCCAACATGACAGATTCCATGCTGCCCACATGTTCCGTGTCACAGTCTGTCTGAAGCAGATCTAATGCAACTCCAGTTATAATATCCATTGCTGTGTCTACATAAGTTTGGCAGTTCTTTACGGATGAGAGGGAGGTATCCACAGAGGAGAAGGAGATTAAAGATGCAGCATGAGCAGACATGGTTTAATAATGTAGAGATCATTGACAGCACTGTTAGGCTTAAGGTAGCTAAGCTATTGGTGGCTTCAGCAACAAAAGTGGCACTGTTTGTCGCTGGAGTGCTTGGTTTGTTAAACTGTACATGTCCTTTTCAGTATCTTACATAAGGTTGGGTGAGAGAACCTAAGGACAATTCCATCTTGCACCACTTTTCTTTTCTGCCACTGCTGTGTGGCAATGTTTCCTAGATGTGCTATGAACTGCAGTGTGTTCGTGCCGCTGTTTTGTGGCTTAGCATCCAGCCAGCTCGCTGCAGTCTTTGTCCGAAAGTGTATGAAAATAATATTGTGACCTGTGAGGTGGTCAAATGTGACTGGAAAGGACTGGAAATTAGTGTTATTGAGGTTAATAATAATGTAGGAACAAAAAAAGAGCAAAATTGTGTGATTTTAGCATATTTTAACAATTTTTCTAAAATATAATACAGATCCAAAATCAAAACAAGCGACGGCGGTTTTGTCAAAACCAAAACAGGAACTTAATTCAGATCCAAAACAAATACCAAAACATAGGGGTCAGTGAACATCTCTAATAAAAATGTCTGTGTTGTACAGATGGGATATGTTTCTGGAAACCCCTCCCCATTTTGACCCAGGGCCCTATATTATTCCTGGGGGCTGTCCCCTTCTGGCTACCTTACTTCATGCAGTTGTTGGATGTGTATCAGATGCATGTAGACACTGGAAGTCGGTGTGCATTCCACTTTGATTGACACTTACTGCTTTAACCTGTTAGGATTGTAAAGACACTGTTTTCACTATTGTACAATTTCTCACAAGGTGGATAAGGATCCATATAACATATGTACACTGGTGGTTAACATTGGAAGACCCTGAGGTTTACATGTCAGAACATGTCAGAACATCATTTACATCCTTTTGTACACTTACTTCAATAAATTGACCTAGCATACTTAGGAGGCTCCTGAACACGATGGTAGTCGTTTTCACGAATGTGAAAACACTGACATAAATGTGAAAACACCTCGTACTAAAAAGCGAGGACTTTTAAAATGACAGGGATAAAATCAATACTTACCTGCAAAGCAACATCTAACGTTTCCGAAGGCAGCGCCATGCTGACAGCTACTGAATCCGAAGACAGTGCTAGTCGGCATTTCACTTACATGTCAATGAACAGAGCGATCTACAGAAATTAGAATTTAAAGCAGCAATGTTCAGACCACGGAAATACACATTTCACATTAAAGTGTGTATTTGTGGGGTCCCGACATTGCCGCTTTAAATTCTAATTTCTATATGTCGCTCTGTAGGATTTTTCGTTATCATCCGTGAAAATGTACTCCACATTGTCACTCACCAGACTGTGAGTGCCTCTACGCTGGTGCGTGGCTCGCTAGCCTTCCTGCCGGCACCTATCTTGAACCGCGGCCGTCCGCCATCCTGATGGACTGCGCATGCGCAGCACCCAAGAACTCTTGTGACTGTTGCTTTTAATCTAATTGGTTGATCAGGCAACTCTCCCTATTTAAGGCACCTGTGCTCATTACCTCATTGCCTGATCTTGAGTCTCATTCCCTGTGAGTCTCTGAAGGTGTCTCCTGTGTTCTACTAGTGTCTTTAGTTTCCTGCTGATTCCTCTTCTACTCATCGCTGGTCTCCATACCCGCTACTGTCTCCTGTGTACTACTAGTGTCTTCAGTTCCTGCGGATTCCCTGTGCTACTCATCGCTGGTTTCCATACCTGTTACAGTCTCCTGTTTCCTGCCTGTGTCCTCAGCTGGACTCTGATTACCGGATCTACTCACCTGTGGTTCCTACACTTGTCTCTGCCGTTCAGCGTCTCTGCAGTCCCTGCATCTTCCTGTGGACAGACTGTTCTACTGATTGCTGCAAGTCACTGACTTTCCTATTCTTTATTGGCATTCTCTCTCCATCTGCTGTGATATATGTCCCTCTAGTCACCCTGCTACCAGAGGACCGTTGTGTTAACTTCACCACTCTGGTAAGCCGAGTCATCTGGTGAATTCCTGGGCAAGACTCCTAGTGAACGTGACAGTAAGATCAGGCCATGACAGACCCAGGATCGGAACCAACAGCTAAAGAGATGCTGCAGTATCTGGTCACCCGAATCGAACAACAAGATGTTCGCCAACAACAGTTGTTGCAATATTGTCATGCTTTAGCCCCCGAAGGAACCCCTGTGCAAAATGTAGCAGCTACCGTTGATCTTCCAGTATCTCCATCTCCTTCCCCAGTGCCATCCCAGGTGTCCATCGCTTCCACGCTACACCTGCCTACTCCTTCTAAATATGATGGAGATACCAAAACTTGTAGGGGCTTTCTTAACCAATGCTCCGTTCATTTTGAACTTCAACCTCATAACTTCTCTACTCATCGTTCCAAAGTGGCCTACCTCATCTCTTTGTTTTCCGGACAGGCTCTCGCATGGGCCTCCCCTCTGTGGGAAAGAAATGACCCTTTATTGCAAGATAGTGCCATGTTTATTTCTACGTTTTGAAGTATTTTTGATGAACCTGGTCGTGTTATCTCTGCAGCTTCCAGTATCCTCCGACTACGTCAAGGATCTCGGACTGTAGCTCAGTATGTCATTCAATTTCGGATACTTGCCTCTGAACTTCAAAGGAACACTGAGGCACTGATCGCCGCCTTCTGGCAGGGGCTTGCCGATAAAATTAAAGACGCACTGACCTCTCAAGAATTACCCTCCTCCTTGGATGATTTGCTTTCCCTTTGCCATCGTGTAGACATGAGATTTCGTGAGAGAGATTCCGAGAGAGTAACTTCCTGCAAAGTGCCTCTTCACTCAGTATCCCAAGTTCGTCATTCTCCACCTCCAGTAGAACCTATGGAGGTAGGTCTCTCTAAACTAACATCAGAGGAGAGAGAACGAAGAGTGAAAAATAGACTCTGTATCTATTGCGCTGACTCTACTCACATGCTGAACTCATGTCCTAGGAAGTCGGGAAATGCCAGGCCCTAACCAGTTCTGGAGAGGTAAGGTGAGGGTCCCTGGAGTCCTCTCCATGTTCTACGAATGTGAAAGTTTGTGCTTTTGATGTCACCATTTCCTTTGCTACCAAATCCTTTGTCTCTCAAGCACTTATAGATTCTGGAGCTGCCGGAAATTTTATCTCTAGTTCCCTAGTGAATCAATGGTCTCTACCAGTGATTTCCTTAAAGGTACCCATTGCCGTTACTGCTATCGATGGGTCACGTATATGTCACGGGCACTAGGAGTCTTTGCCCAGGATATCACCACATGATGTACTTACCAGAGTAATATAGCTGGTACTATGGTTCTCTGGTAGCAGGGTGACAACGGAACAGGAGAATCAGCAGATGGTGAGATAATGCTCAAAGAAAGTCTATGACTAGCAGCAACTGGTAATAAGTAGATAAATGTACACGAGGAACCAGATGGACAAGTAAACGTGAGGAGAGTCAGTGGTCTGCGTACAGCAAGTTGTACCACTGCTATAGTGAGGAGGAATGTCCAGGAGTAGCGAGGAGGTAGTGAGAGTCAGTGGTCTGCGTATAGCAAGTTGTACCACTGTCTATAGTGAAGGAATGGATTCCAGGTGCAAGTAGGTAACGGGGAAGTCAGTGGTCTGCGTATAGCAAGTTGTACCACTGCTTATGTGAGAGGATACTAGAAACTGGTGTCACAGGGAAACAGGAGTCAGTGGTCTGCGTCAGCAAGTTGTACCACTGCTATATAAATGTGAGGAGGGACACGAGGAGATGAATGTAATGCAGAGGATACACGGGGCACACGGAACTTGATCCCACGATGATATCCACAATACAATAATAACTGACAAGCGCTGCTTGAAGTATACAAAGTCACTAGAGCGATCCAGGTAATAGGACACAAAGTCAATAGTCACAATAGCTTCAGTAGATAGAAGACTCCGGAGATGAACACAACACAGTCCAGACGGATATGCAATACAAAAGCCAAGTCAATGGAAGGTATGCATACCGTGGTTCAGGAGAGCAGGCTGTCAGTGACACGTGCAGAGATACCTGAACGGCTGAACGCCGGCAGGAGGAGAAACACTGGAGGATGGAAGCGGTAATCAGGTTGGTGCAGCGCACGGCAGGTAACCAGTATCAACGGAGCAATACTCAGGAAGCAGTAGTAAGTAAAACTGGAAACATGATGAACACGGGAGAGTTGAGGCTGTCTGGTATCCGGCAGTAGTAGCGGAGGCAGCGGAGGGAAGACACGCTGAACACGGGAGAGTAGAGGCGGTCTGGAATCCGGTAGTAGAAGCAGATAGGAATCAGTGGAGAGCTGACACGATGAACACAGGAGAGTTGAGGCGGACTGGAATCCGGCAGCAGTAGCAGATAGGAATCAGCTGAGAGCAGGCACGATGAACACAGGAGAGTTGAGGCGGACTGGAGTCCGGCAGCAGTAGCAGATAGGAATCAGCTGAGTGCAGGCACGATGAACACAGGAGAGTTGAGGCGGACTGGAATCCGGCAGCAGAAGCAGATAGGAATCAGTTGAGTGCAGGCACGATGAACACAGGAGAGTTGAAGTGGTCTGGAAACCACAATTGTAGTAGACGGGAATCAGCTGGAGCTGAATACACGAGGAAATACAGGAACACCTTCAGAGGCTCATGGGGAATGAGACTCCAAGATCAGGCAACCAGGTAATGATCACAGGTGGTTTAAATAGGGAGGGTTGCCTGATCATCCAATCAATTAAAAGCAACAGGTACTGAAGGTTTAATAAGGGCTGCACATGCGCAGACCCTCAGGATGGAGGACGCCACGGTTCCTGAACACAGGAGAAATGGCACTCACAGTTCGGTGAGTGACAGTATAATTAATGGTCTCATTACTCAAAGTACGTCTCCACTGACTCTTCAAATTGGAGCCTTACATCAGGGAAAAATTTCTTTACCTATCCTTCCTGTTACTACCAGTCCCATCGTACTAGGCCTTCCATGGCTTCAACTTCATTCCCCTCAGATTGACTGGAACACTCCTCAAGTCACTTCCTGGGGTCCCGAATGTCATCATCATTGTCTCTCTCAAGTTGTTCCACTCAAAATACAGCAGTCTTCCATTTCACCGTGTCCTCTGGGGCTCCCTCCACAGTATGCTTCCATTGCGGATGTGTTCGATAAGGTTCAATCCGAACGCCTTCCTCCTCATCGGGCATGGGATTGTCCGATTGATTTACAACCTGGCAAGAATCCTCCTAGGGGCCGTGCGTATCCACTTTCATTACCTGAGAATCAAGCTACATCTGAGTATATTAAGGAGAACCTCCAGTGAGGATTTATCCGACCTTCTACCTCTCCCGCTGGAGCGGGGTTCTTTTTCGTAAAGAAGAAAGATGGATCATTACGTCCCTGTATAGATTTTCGTGGACTCAATGCCATTACCATCAAAAATCGGAATCCTACTCCGTTAATTACCGAGCTCTTCGATCGCATTAAGGGAGCCCGGATCTTTACCAAGTTGGATCTTCGAGGTGCCTATAATTTAATCCGGATCAAGTCCGGAGACGAATGGAAGACAGCTTTTAACACCAGGGATGGTCATTATGAATATCTAGTTATACCCTTCGGGTTGTGTAACGCCCCCGCTGTCTTCCAGGGTTTCGTTAATGAGATCTTCCGGGACTTGCTGTATGTCTGTGCCGTCGTCTATCTGGACGACATATTAATTTTTTCCCAGGATCTGCCCACTCATCATCAACATGTGGCAGAGGTCCTTTCCAGACTCCGAAGAAATTCTTTATTTTGCAAATTAGAGAAATGTTCATTCGAGTTATCCCAGATTCTATTCCTGGGATATATTGTGTCCGGAATCGGTCTTAAGATGGATCCAGAAAAGGTGAACGTTGTATTACGTCGGCCCCAGCCAACTACTCTCCGAGCAATCCAACGTTTTTTTAGGTTTTGCAAATTATTACAGACGCTTCATTCAAGGTTTTTCGTCCATTGCCTCTCCTATAGTGGCCCTGACCCGCAAGGGGCTAACACTAAACTATGGTCCTCCGAGGCTCTTCAAGCTTTCCAGTCTCTCAAAGAGTCCTTCTCTTCCGCTCCTGTTCTTCGACAGCCTGATGTGACGCTTCCCTTCTTCCTAGAGGTAGACGCCTCTAATGTTGGCTTAGGGGCCATATTATCCCAAAGATCGGAGCAACAAAAATTCCATCCTTGTGCCTTTTATTCCCGAGGTCTTCTACCCACGGAGAGGAATTATACCATCGGGGACAAGGAGTTGTTGGCCATAAAAGCAGCATTAGAGGAGTGGAGATATCTACTGGAGGGAGCTCGTCATCCTGTAACCATTTTTACGAATCACAAAAAACTGTCATATCTACAGTCAGCTCAATGTTTGAATCCCCGTCAAGCAAGATGGTCTCTTTTCTTTTCCCGTTTTGAACTTATTATAACCTTCAAACCGGCTTCCAAAAATAAAAAAGCAGACGCCCTGTCTCGGGCATTCGTGACGTCCTCAGACGTTGAAGATGGTCCTAACCATTCTATATTAGACCCCAAGTGTGTGTCTCTGGCCACTTCGTCCACCAAGGTGCTACCATTTGGAAGAACCCTCGTGCCTCCATCTCTTAGGAGGAAAATTTTGTCTTGGTTTCATTCTTCACGTTTTTCTGGACATTCGGGTGAACGCAAGACCTTAGAAATCCTTTCTCAAAGCTACTGGTGGCCCTCTATGGGGAAAGACGTCAAAGACTTTGTGGCCGCTTGTGAGCTGTGTTCCCAGATTAAAACTCCCCGCAGAACACCAGCGAGATTACTGCAACCTCTACCCATTCCTTCCAAACCTTGGACCCATATTAGTATGGACTTTGTCACCGATCTTCCTCCAAGTAAAGAGTGTAATACCATCTGGATAGTGGTGGATCGATTTTCGAAAACGGCACATTTCGTTCCTTTGACCGGTTTACCTTCTTCATCTACTCTGGCTGATCATTTCATCAAAGAGATTTTCCGAATTCATGGATGTCCTTCTGAGATTGTTTCGGATAGGGGAGTGCAATTCGTTTCCAGATTCTGGCGAGCCCTTTGTAAAACCTTGGGTATTCGATTATCACTCTCATCTTCCTACCATCCTCAATCAAACGGACAGACCGAGAGAGTTAATCAAGATCTTGAAACTTTCATTAGGATGTTCTCCTCAGCCAACCAAGACAACTGGGTAGATTTACTCCCATGGGCTGAATTCGCCCATAACAACATGTATCACGAGTCATCTTCAAGAAGTCCATTCTTTGTGGTTTACGGTCACCATCCGTCTTTCCCGGAATTTCCTGCCCTCCCTCCCACCCAAGTTCCTGCTGTAGAGACTGTTTGTCTGACCTTCAAAGATATCTGGTCTCAGGTTAAAACCTGTTTAAAGAAGACATCTGCCAGATACAAGTCCTTTGCGGATAAAAAGAGGCGGGCTATTCCACCACTTAAGATTGGAGATCGTGTATGGCTTTCTACCAAAAATATTCGCTTGAAGGTTCCATCTATGAAGTTCGCTCCTCGTTTCATTGGTCCATATAGGATCACTCAAGTGATAAATCCAGTCTACTTTAAACTTCTACTACCTAAGAACCTTCGTATCTCCAACGCCTTCCATGTGTCATTACTCAAGCCTCTTATCATCAACCGTTTCTCTGTTCCTCCTTCAGCACCTCGGCAAGTTCAAGTTCATCAAGAGAAGGAGTTTGAGATCACTCATATATTAGATGCAAAAATTTCGCGAGGAGTTCTTCGTTTCCTTGTACATTGGTAGGGCTTTGGTCCAGAGGAGCGTTCGTGGATCCGGGCAGATGATCTCAATGCCCCAGCTCTTCTAAAAAAATTATATTCCAAGAATCCGGGCAAACCCGGCTCCATGTGTTCTGTGCCCACCTTTAAAAGGGGGGGCACTGTCACTCACCGGACCGTGAGTGCCTCTACGCTGGTGCGTGGCTCCCTAGCCTTCCTGCCGCCACCTATCTTGAACCGCGGCCGTCCGCCATCCTGATGGACTGCGCATGCGCAGCGCCCAAGAACTCTTGTGACTGTTGCTTTTAATCTAATTGGTTGATCAGGCAACTCTCCCTATTTAAGGCACCTGTGCTCATTACCTCATTGCCTGATCTTGAGTCTCATTCCCTGTGAGTCTCTGAAGGTGTCTCCTGTGTTCTACTAGTGTCTTCAGTTTCCTGCTGATTCCTGTTCTACTCATCGCTGGTCTCCATACACGCTACTGTCTCCTGTGTACTACTAGTGTCTTCAGTTCCTGTGGATTCCCTGTGCTACTCATCGCTGGTTTCCATACCTGCTACAGTCTCCTGTTTCCTGCCTGTATCCTCAGCTGGACTCTGATTACCGGATCTACTCACCTGTGGTTCTTACACTCATCTCTGCCATTCAGCGTCCCTGCAGTCCCTGCATCTTCCTGTGGACAGACTGTTCTACTGAATAGCGGTATGCCTATCTGTTATTGACTTTCTACGTTTACTCTGCATATCCACTAGGACAAGTTTCCACTCTCAGCAGCGGTATCCATACCCGCTATAGACTGTTATTGTTACGCTGCATATCTGTTTGGAATTAACCGTACTACTCAGTCGTTATATATATGCATAATTGTGATTGACTATCCTTTATTGGCCTGCATATCTGTGCTGAGCAAGTCTCTACCAAGCAGCGCCACACATACCATTATAGACTTTGCTGGATACGCTGCATATCTATTGGGATCAAGTTCCTCTGTGCTCTCAGTGTCTGCATCCTATTATCCTTTGTATGCCTCCACTCATCGACACCTGTAAACATCCTCACCTATTAAGCAGTGGTACAACTTGCTGTACGCAGACCACTGACTTCCCCGCTACCTACCTGCACCTGGACAAGTCTTCTCATCATAAGCAGTGGTACAACTTGCTGTACGCAGACCACTGACATCCCCGCTACCTACCTGCACCTGGACAAGTCTTCTCACCATAAACAGTGGTACAACTTGCTGTACACAGACCACTGACTTCCCCGCTACCTACCTGCACCTGGACAAGTCTTCTCACCATAAGCAGTGGTACAACTTGCTGTACGCAGACCACTGACTTCCCTGCTACCTTCCCGCATCTGCTCACGTCCATCCTGATCTCCGTGTTCAAATCTGCCTTTCCATTGTTAGCTAGTCGCTGACTCATTGACCAAGATTGCTGCAAGTCACTGTTACGGGCACTAGGAGTTTCTTACCCGAGTTTCACCAGATGGAACTCTGCTAGAGAGGCGGGGTTATGGCACGCACCTCAAAGCAGGCAGGTGAATGATTGGAGCGACACAACAGCAGGAGAGTAGAGATAGTCTGAGGAAGTCAGCGACTTGCAGCTATGGTTAGAGGAAAGTCAGCGACTTGGAGCAGTAAACTGGAGGCTGAAGATAATGTAGACACGAGGAGTGTACGTGGATAGGTGATGGTAGGAAGAGGAGGAGTCAGTGGTCTGCGTACAGCAAGTTGTACCACTGCAGTGATGGGAAGAATAGTACTGGTGCAGGTAGGAAGCAGGGTAGTCGGTGGTCTGCGTTCAGCAAGTTGTACCACCGCTATGGTGAGGAGTCTGGTCCAGGTGTAGGTAGGTAATAGGAGAGTCTGTGGTCTGCGTATAGCAAGTTGTACCACCGCTGTGATATGAGGACTTGTCCAGGTGCGGGTAGGTAGCAGGGAAGTCAGTGGTCTGCGTGCAGCAAGTTGTACCACTGCTGTGAGAAGGAATGAGGACTTGTCCAGGTGCAGGAGAGTGAAGTTGAAAAGCAAACTGTGGCTGTATGGAAACAGCGGGAGTAGAGCAATGTCTTGTGAGGCAGAGATGGAAGGCACAATGAATAGTCTGTATGGAGTAGATGCCTTGCAGGGAGGAGAAGCTGGTCACAGCAGATATGCACAATAACGCTAAGTAGTAGCGTGAGGAGATATCGTAGCTTGAGTGAAAGCTTGTCCTAAATGAATCAATGCAGTAACACAGTCTATATGGGTACTTGTACCCTGTGCAGCAAACAACAAAGGATACAACTGGTATGCGAGCAATAGGCAATAGTCAATAGTCAGTAGAGCATACCCAGTTGTGTATATCCGGAATCAGCTGAGAAGTGAAGCGTTGTAGCGGTATGGGAACCGCTGCTGAGTTGAGCAGGGAGCAGCGTGGAAGCTGAAGCACGAGTAGAGCTGGAAGCAGCTTGGAAACTGCACACAGGAGTAGAGCTGGAAGCAGTTTGGAAACTGCACACAGGAGTAGAGCTGGGAGCAGTTTGGAAACTGCACACAGGAGTAGAGCTGGAAGCAGTTTGGAAACTGCACACACCAGAAGTTCACTGGGAGTGAGACTTCAAGATCAGGCTACTACCTAAGGCTGCAGGTGCCTTAAGTAGGGAGGGGTGATAGATCCATGAATCACATTAGTGGTCAGGTGTAGTTGTTAAAGGGACCTGCGCATGCCCAGTGCGACAGGATGGCAGACGGCCGCGGTTCCACACAGGTGTGAGCGGGAAAGATGGAGAACCACGTTCCAGAGTGGAGGCACTCACACTCCGGTGAGTGACAGTCACTGACTTTCCTATTCTTTATTGGCATTCTCTCTCCATCTGCTGTGATATATGTTCCGCTAGTCACCCTGCTACCAGAGGACCGTTGTGTTAACTTTACCACTCTGGTAAGCCCAGTCATCTGGTGAATTCCTGGGCAAGACTCCTAGTGCCCGTGACACACATCCTGAATATTAGTCCCAAGTCAGTAATTGAATTAGTCATAATCCCCACAATCATTCACACATCAACATCTTCTCTTTAAAATTATTTTGAGGCTCTATACCTCCACAACATAGCAGCTCCAAAACACAAGGGTCAGTGAACATCTCTATTTTTTCTATAAAATGGCTTTACTATTCATTTAATGTTGGGGATGATTGTTAAACATTATTAAATGTGTATGCCACTGATTTAACACTGGGGCTGGTTGGGGCTTTCTATATTTCATGTACCTGCCTTTTTCCAAATAGGAACTCAACATTCCAGGATCCAGACAAGCAGGAACTGAGTTTAAGACACTAGCATCTGCAGGTAGTAAAAGCTGCAAGAACAGATAGGAGAGAGCAGAACAGTCTGCCAGCTCTGCATCCACCTGGTCCAGGGAGATGGGGGTTGAGAAGTAGGAGAGGGTCTCTGTTTGTTCCATTTGTCCTGGGCCCCACAATTGCGAATGGTAGCCCTGCAATCATGAACCACACCAAATGCATAGTGAAAATCAGTAAAAATATTGACAGACCTTCCTTCGGCCAAAGTACTTGTAAGAGAAAGGGTAATTGATACAGCAACCTAGGATGAATAAACTGATGGCAAACAGTTACTTTCAATGACCTCATGCTGTGAAAATAATGCACATACTGTAACCAAGTCCCTTTCTTATTTCTGAGACCAAAACCATAAACATCAATAAATAAATGTATATTGTGGAAATGGCTGTCTTGTAAATACACATGTAGCATATAAACCTGGTCAGTGACATGCAAACAGTCATTAGGTTCTTCTTCAACACGGAAGGTTAATGGAGATGCATGGTTAAACACATGACATTTGGAAATAATGTATGATGATAGCAAAATTATTTCATACTTGGTGAGCATAACTTTAGACAGACATTGAATTTTGGTTTTAAGCAATAGTACAGCTACTGAAACTTTGGAAAAGTGGAACTGTGAGAGGAGAACCTTAAACTAAAGGATCTAACAGTTCAACTAATCCTGCTGTAGTTACTACAGCTCGGAGACATAGAGGAAAACCATATGCCATGAACAGTAAAGAGCGAGTTGCCTATGTATATATATAACATACCGGTTTGCAAGACTTTCTAATGCAAATTCAGATCTTTTATAACATTATAAGGTTTTCTGTAACCAGTCCTAATGCAGGTACAGATGAGAGAGCTTGGTTGAAAGTAGGGATGTGCACCGGCGACTTTTGAGGTCTCGTGTTTTGTGTTTTGGATCCGGATTTTCGTTATTTTTGGGGTTCGGATTTGTCTCGCAAAACACTTGACGAAAGGTCTCGGTTCGGATTTAAGGTTTTGGATTCGGATTTTTTTTGAAAAAAACATAAAAAGTTTAAAAATCAAGTTTTTGGGCTTATTTTCACTCCTAGGCTATTATTAACCTCAATAACATTCAATAACAAGCATTTCCACTAATTTACAGTGTATTCTGAACACCTCACAATATAGTTATTAGTCCAAAACGTTGCAACAAGGTATCTTTCTGGACTGCGTAGAGGAGTGGGTCACCACAATATATATTAAAAACCCTGAACTTTTATGATTCGCACCAATAAATGTACCTGGACTGCGTAGAGGAGTGGGTCACCACAATATATATTAAAAACCCTGAACTTTTATGAATCGCACCAATAAATGTACCTGGACTGCGTAGAGGAGTGGGTCACCACAATATATATTAAAAACCCTGAACTTTTATGAATCGCACCAATAAATGTACCTGGACTGCGTAGAGGAGTGGGTCACCACAATATATATTAAAAACCCTGAACTTTTATGAATCGCACCAATAAATGTACCTGGACTGCGTAGAGGAGTGGGTCACCACAATATATATAATAAGAAAACCATCAACTTGTTTGATTCGCACCAATAAATGTACCTGGACTGCGTAGAGGAGTGGGTCACCACAATATATTAAAAACCCTGAACTTTTATGAATTGCACCAATAAATGTACCTGGACTGCGTAGAGGAGTGGGTCACCACAATATATATAATAAGAAAACCATCAACTTGTTTGATTCGCACCAATAAATGTACCTGGACTGCGTCGAGGAGTGGGTCACCACAATATATTAAAAACCCTGAACTTTTATGAATCGCACCAATAAATGTACCTGGACTGCGTAGAGGAGTGGGTCACCACAATATATTAAAAACCCTGAACTTTTATGAATCGCACCAATAAATGTACCTGGACTGCGTAGAGGAGTGGGTCACCACAATATATTAAAAACCCTGAACTTTTATGAATCGCACCAATAAATGTACCTGGACTGCGTAGAGGAGTGGGTCACCACAATATATATAATAAGAAAACCATCAACTTGTTTGATTCGCACCAATAAATGTACCTGGACTGCGTAGAGGAGTGGGTCACCACAATATATTAAAAACCCTGAACTTTTATGAATCGCACCAATAAATGTACCTGGACTGCGTAGAGGAGTGGGTCACCACAATATATTAAAAACCCTGAACTTTTATGAATCGCACCAATAAATGTACCTGGACTGCGTAGAGGAGTGGGTCACCACAATATAATAAAAACCCTGAACTTTTATGAATCGCACCAATAAATGTACCTGGACTGCCTAGAGGAGTGGGCACTGGGCACCACAATAAAATATATAAAAAACCTTCAACAGGTCTGCATTACACTACACATACGGCTGCTCCTCCATCCTCTCCATCATATACATGTTGGAGTTTTAGCGTGTGACAACCTCTTGTTTTTGATAATGTCAGTGCATTTTGAATATTTTTCAATTTGCCCCACACCACTGAATGTACTTTATCTATGATACGCATCTATCTATCTTGACTGCGTAGTGGGGTGGCCCCGGTACCCAATTTGATACCGGGGCCACAATAAAATAAATACACCCTCCACGTGTCAGAATTCCACCAAACAAGTATCTGGACTGCGTAGTGGGGTGGCCCCGGTACCCAATTTGATACCGGGGCCACAATACCTCCTCCAAACATGGTACAGACAATTCGTCATTGAGATCCCATCAAGTATGTTAAAGACAGACAGGGTCGAAGTGTTATTGGTTGACTTTGTAAACCAAAAAACTGTCCCTGTTGCACATAGTCGTGCAATGAAGACTGACTTTTTCATTTAAAGGCACCATCTTTCAAGTGTAGTGTTTGTAAGTCTAAGTCATATTATACTTTTGGTAAAATTGGTTTATTTTGTTCCTCTTTATGGTAACTACTAATAGAATTAAAGTATTAAATAGAAGCGGCAGTTCCTCTTTATGGTAATTAGTAATAGAATTAAAGTATTAAATAGAATTAAAGTATGAAATAGAATTAAAGTATGAAATAGAATTAAAGTATTAAATAGAATTAAAGTATGAAATAGAATTAAAGTATTAAATAGAATTAAAGTATTAAATAGAGTGGTATAGAGTTGTAGTGTGGTATAGATAGAGTGGTCCCCACAATATAATAATAAAACCCTCAACTGGTCTGAATTCCACCAAACAAGTATCTGGACTGCGTAGTGTGGTGGCCCCGGTACACAATTTGGTACCGAGGCCACAATATAATTAAAAAATTGGGCATCAACTGTCACCGTTGTTTAATATCTGATACACCTAAATATGGACTGCACAGTGGAGTGGCCCCGGTAGTAAATTTGGTGCCGGGGCCACAATACCTCCTCCAACTTCCAAGTGTAGTGTTTATAAAGACAGACAGCGTCGAAGTGTTATTAGTTGACTTTCTTAACCCTAAAATTGTCCCTGTTGCAAATATTCGTGCAATGGACAGTTACTTTTTTATTGAAAGACTCAAGCTTTCAAGTGTAGTGTTTATAAAATATAAACAACAATACAGTAGTTTTAGAGCACGTCAATACCTCTTGTTTTAAATTATGACACGGCATTTTACTTTTGGTTTAATTTCTTGAATTTTTTTAAATTTGGTTTTACTTTTTGAACATGGCAAACGACTGTTGATTGGTCATATAATGCAAAAAAAAAAGTTCCAAGATGGAATTGTCCTTGGGCCCTCACACCCACCCTTATGTTGTTGAAATAGGACATGCACACTTTAACAAACCAATCATTTCAGCGACAGGGCCTACCAAACAACTTTGGCTGAAATGATTGGTTTGTTTGGGCCCCCACACCAAAAAAGCTATTCATCTCTCCCTGTACAGACTAAACAGGCTCTACTGAGGCAAGATGTCGTCCTCATCCTCAACCTCTGATTCCTCTCCCCCTACAGTGTGTACTTCCTCCTCATCACACATTATCAATTCGTCCCCGCTGGACTCCACAACCACAGGTCCCTCTGTAGTATCTGGAGGGCAGTGCTGTACTTCATTGAGGAATTGATTATTCATTTTTATAAACATCATTTTTTCAACGTTGTGAGGAAGCAACCTCCTTCGCCGCTCACTGACCAGGTTCCCCGCTGCACTAAAAACTCTTTCCGAGTACACACTGGAGGGGGGACAACTCAGGTAAAATAGAGCCAGTTTGTACAGGGGCTTCCAAACTGCCTTTTTTTCCTGCCAGTAACAATATGGACTGTCTGACATGTCTACTTGGATGGTGTCAGCAAAGTAATCATCCACAATTTTTTCTATTGTGACAGCATCCAATGCAGCGAGAGTAGACATGTCTGCAATGGTTGGCAGGTCCTTCAGTCCGGACCAGATGTTATCAGCATCCCCGCCAGTGCCTCTTTTGGGAAAACTGAGCTTTTTCCTCGCAGCCATAGATGTGGAAGAAAATGAGGGTGGAGCTGTTGGCATGTCACGGTCCTCTTCAGAGGACAATCTCCTGACCAGCAGGTCTTTGCACCGCTGTAGACTTGTGTCCGCCGGAAACAGAGACACAACATACGCTTTAAACCGAGGATCGAGCACGGTGGCCAGAATGTATTCCTCTGACTTTAAAAGAGTGACCACCCTCGGATCCTGGCAAAGCGTACGAAGGGCTACATCCACAAGAGCTACATGCTTGGTGTAATCGCAATGGCTTACCAGCTCCTCCCTCACTTTCTCCAGCTGCTTCTGCAACAGCCTGATCAGGGGAATGACCTGACTCAAGCTGGCAGTGTCGGAACTGACTTCTCGTGTGGCAAGTTCAAATGGCTGCAGAACCTTGCACAACACGGAAATCAGTCTCCACTGCGCTTGACTGAGGCGCATCCCCACTCCTTTGCCTATGTCGTAGGTGGCTGTGTAGGCCTGAATGGCCTTTTGCTGCTCCTCCATCCTCTGCAGCATATAGAGGGTGGAGTTCCAGCGCGTCACAACCTCTTGTTTGAGGTGATGGCAGGGCAGGTTCATGCTTTTTTGATGTGCCTCTAGTCTGCGGTAGGCACTGGCTGAATGCCGAAAGTGTCCAGCAATTTTGCGCGCCACCGCAAGCATCTCCTGCACACCCCTGTCACTCTTGAGGTAATGCTGCACCACCAAATTAATGGTGTGGGCAAAACATGGGACGTGCTGGAAATTGCCCATATTTAATGCCCGCACAATGTTACTGGCATTGTCTGACACCACAAATCCCCATGAGAGTCTAAGTGGGGTAAGCCACTGGGAGATAATTTCCCTCATTTTCTCTAATATGTTGTCAGCGTTGTGCCTCTTATTAAAGCCTGTAATACACAATGTTGCCTGCCTTTGCACGAGCCGCCATTTTGTAGTTGCTGCTACTGATGCAGCTGTTGCTGTTGCTGCGGAAGGGGATGCATCTACCCAGTGGGCTGTCACAGTCATATAGTCCTTCGTTTGCCCAGAACCACTTGTCCACATGTCCGTGGTTAAGTGGACAGTGGGTACAACCGCATTTTTTAGAGCACTGAGGACACTTGATCGTACTTCTCTGTACATTTTTGGTATCGCCTGCCTAGTGAAGTGGAATCTCGACGGGATTTGGTACCGGGGACACAATACCTCCATCAACCCTCTAAATCCCACTCCACTGATGGCGGACACCGGGCGCACGTCTAACACCAACATTGCAGTTACAGCCGCAGTTATACGCTTTGCAATAGGGTGACTACTATCGTATTTTGTGGTCATGGCAAACGACTGTTGGACGGTCAATTGTTTTGTGAAAGACTTAGCGGTCTTACGACTTCCCCTCTGGGAAGATGACCGACTAACAGCAGCAACAGCAGCAGTGGCAGTAGTAGGCGTACCGCTGCAGGATTCCTCGGATGAATCCCGTATTGAGGAGGACTCAGTCTGGCTGCTGACTTGGGCTGCAGGACTGAATCTGATGGAGATTGTGGAGGAAGTTGACGAGGAGGGTGTTGCTGGTGTGTATCCAACTGGACCACGGGATTTAGGTGTCCCTGTACCGATGAGGGTCCTAGCCCCAGTTCCTGAACTAACCACTGAACTATGAAGGTTATTCAGGTGATGTATAAGGGAGGATGTTCCTAGGTGGGCAAGATCCTTACCCCTGCTTATTTGAGCTTTACATAAGCTACATATGGCCATACATTGGTTGTCTGGATTTGGATAAAAATAACTCCAGACCGAAGAGGTGCATTTTTTGGTCTTCTGACCAGGCATGACGATGGGCTTTTTCATCCCATGGACATCAGCTGTTTCCCCCCCTGGTGCCTCATTTACAATAACCACATCACCATCCTCATCATCAAGTTCCTCCACAGCGCCAGCTACATCATCAATAGCCTCCTCCCGAGCCACCTCTTCCCGTACAGTGATGGGAAGGTCAGGCTTGACAACCACCAACATCCATGGACTCGCCTTGTGGATTTGTGATAATTTCTCTTTAGAAGGCAGAGTTGTTTGCTGTTTTGTTGCTGACAGCATAACTCTCTTCAATTTTTTGTAGGGGGGGGAGGAGGAGGAGGGCTAAGATCCGTGGGTGAAGCTGAACCACTAGTCATGAACACGGGCCAGGGCCTAAGCCGTTCCTTGCCACTCTGTGTCGTAAATGGCATATTGGCAACTTTACGTTTCTCCTCAGATGATTTTAAGTTTCTCTATTTGCTACTTTTTCTTAACTTGGGCTTTTTGGATTTTACATGCCCGGTACTACGAGATTGGGCATCGGGCTTGGAAGACGACGTTGATGGCATTTCATCGTCTATGTCATGACTAGTGGCAGCAGCTTCAGCATTAGGAGGAAGTGGGTCTTGATCTTTCCCTACTTTATCCTCCAAATTTTTGGTCTCCATTATATGTAGCACAAGATACTGCAGAATGTGTGAACTTGGTAATATTGCAGTACCAATGGACTTATACTGCTGTATTGGTTTTGCAAATTTGGTTATAATTATTATATTTATTTATTTTTTTAAATTTTTTATTTTTTTTTACTTTTTTTTTATTTTTAAAAAACTTGGGAATAATGGGGAAATAACTATGCCCTTAGAAGCACAGAGCACAGGACACAGCACCACTGGACTGAACAGGACACGGCACAGGACCCAGCAGCACTACGGAACTCAGCAGGACAGAGCACAGGACACAGCACCACTGGACTGATACTGCAGAATGTGTAAACTTTGTAATATTGCAGTACCACTGGACTTTTACTGCTGAATGTGTGAACTTGGTAATATTGCAGTACCAATGGGCTTATACTGCAGGATTGGTTGTGCAAATTTTGTGGTAATTAAAAAAATTAAAGTAGATTTTGGTATTTTTTTAAATAACTTTTTTTTATTTTTTTAAACACAGGGGAATATTGGGGAAATAACTATGCCCTTAGAAGCACAGAGCACAGGACACAGCACCACTGGACTGAACAGGACACAGCACAGGACCCAGCAGCACCACTGACCTCAGAAGGACAGAGCACAGCACACAGCACCACTGGACTGATACTGCAGAACACAGCACAGCACAGCACAGCACAGCACAGCACAGAACTAAACAGCACAGCACTGAACTAAACAGCACAGCACGAGATCTACCAGGACAGAGGACCACCTAACACACCCTCCCTCTACCCTGATCAATGCCCGAGTGAAGATGGCGGCGACTAGCGGGGAATTTATAGGATCCGAGTATCGCGAGATCCGACAACGGGATTATGAGTCAGAGCCTCAGTTTCAGATTTGAATTTGGCGCCAATACCCGGATCTGTCTCGGATCCGACTCGGATCCGCAACGTTCGGGTGGGCTCGGATTTCATAAATCCGAGTGCGCTCATCCCTAGTTGAAAGCATGGTTAGGCTGGGCCGGGCCCATAATTGTCTACCTTGGGCTGGGTCACTGGGCCACCTGCATTTTTTTCCTTTAAAATATTCCTAATTGGCTGCTGAGTTGAGTTTTGCCCTCAGGCTAAAATTTTGCCAGCCCTCCCCTTGTTGATAGAGCTGAAAGCACCTTCAGCCACAGTGTCCCAAGGACAGGCTCAGGTTTCATTTTAGACTTCTAAAATTTTCTATACCTCTACCACCTGTAGTTAAACTTGATTTAGCTTCATTGTATAAAATTCATTTTCTTGGCAAGCTAAGCAGTGTGTTATGCACGTATTGTCGCTATCCAATAACGATTGTCGAATCTCGATTTGTGTTTCCAACGCACAAATATTTATTCACAAAAAGTAGCAGAATAATTCAAGCGAAATAATAATAAGTACAGCCGTTACTTATCGCAGGTGCTCTGGATCCAGTGAACAGTCATTCAGGTCTGAAGTCTGTGGTCAAAGATGACTGCTCACTAGATGAAAAGCTCCTGCTTATATGCAGACAGAGATACAGTAAAACAATGCAGATGATGTGGCTTGCTTCTAATGGTCCAGGTTTCAGGAGGGTCCAAGATGTAGCAGATCATAGGCTAGTTCAAACCAAAATATCCAAAGGTGGGGATCATCTCTCCAGGGCATGTGCTCAGACTTTCCTGCCAAGAATCCAGTCTCAACTAGTCTATTTGCATTTTATAGTCAGTATCACTTTAAAGATTTATTCCCTAACATCAATAACTAGAGTATGCATTGTGCGATCTCTTCGGCAAAGGAACCGGATAACTGCTGATGAATAGGGGATTAAAATAATACCAGACATGACACATTTCCTTTAACCTTAACCATATGTTTTACTAACATGCATATAACTTATAATATTAAACATGAATGCCACTATATTTCAACATAAATAACTATGTGTTGCAACTACAATTAATGTGTACTATTTACAAATGTGTGTGTTTGTGCGAATGTGTGTAAAAGTGTAAAAACTGTTATTGCCACGTGTTGCGGCTGGGTACGCCCTTCCACGCCGTAGCATGCTCTACGCATCTTTTCAAACAAAGACAGTTTGCTCAATATTAATTGAAATGACTTTGTCCAATTTGCTGACTTCGACAGCTCCACCCTTTGATAGTGTAATAAACAAAATCACCGTTTCAAGTTCAAGATTATACAACACTTCTTCACAGACCATGATCTCGGTATCTCTCACCACCCTTTCAGTCTCGTTTTCAGTGTTTCCTCCAGAAGACTGTTGTCCACACTTCAACACAGTAGGAACACATTTGACACATAAACCAATTGCTAAGATGACATCAAATATAAGGAGAAGGAGCTTACCTACACAAGCAACCATTTCCTGTACCCACTCCCCTATATCGGAGAACCATTTTACAGGGTTCAACCATAAGAACCAACTGGCCACCCTTTCCCCGACCTCATATAGCGAAGAATTAGGGTTTCTTCAAAATTCCCATTTCAGTTGCAGAATTTCATCCATCTTCCGGTCTATAACCTCCTTTGGGTTATCTGTATTATTGGTGATGTACGTTCAACATTTGACACCAAACTGGGTGGCCAATGTCACACAATATCCGCCAGTAATAGAGGTGAGATAATTCAGTACCAGCCTATGTTGCACCAACTCCTTTTTATACGCTTGTAGCTCCCTTCCCGTATACCTGAATGTGTCATCATACATCTCGGTGATATTATCTATCAATTTAGCCAGGTCTTGAATATACTTAAAATTTAAAGTTCCCCGAGCGGTCCTGGTGATATCTAGAGCAACCATAACTTGAAAACCAGCGGTTTCACTAATCAATTTTGTGGCTATGGGTTCCTCACAAGGAATCATATTTCTCTTGCCACGGTGTTCATACTGTGTGTGTATGTATGGTGGTGATGTAGTCTTGTGAATACCAACCATTTCCTCATGAGTGATAATCATGATTTCAGGAACCAGTTTAGCTAAGAAACACAAGCCCTTAGAACTCGGAGTCACCAAGGAATAAGCTTTTCTCCCACAAACAAAGTACACATCATCAGGGAAAACATAAGGAACAGTATGCCCATTAATTATATCACAAAAGGTTTTGACAAAACTACCCATGCCTAGTGTCTCCATTTGTTCAAAACACATGTCAGCATGGATGACATTCTTACAATTACCTATAGAGACCTTCCCAATGGATACTTTTTTTATGTTTGGTTACACGCCCTAATTTATGGTGTCCATCAACGTTCCTGCTTATTGGTGACCTTGTAAGTCTCCCTCCAAAATGAGTGTGGCGAGCCATTGTCTGATCTGATAGGTCAGCTTCCCAATTCTCCAGACGCTTTGCATGAGAGATATTTAGGCACAGTAAAGATATGTCTAAGGAGTATTGTTGAAGCTTCAGACTAGGGGGGCTAGTGTTATTGTACTTCCCTTCTATGGGCCTCCCTCCCCTTAATTTGAGTACCTCAGAGATATTTAGTGGGAACGGCACTAGTCCTATGTTATGCTGCCCCTGAGGCACATGAGAACACACCTAGCACTCAGTTTGGTTTAGAACCTTACCCACTAAGGAGTGATAATCCTCCAGAGGATGCCCGCCCACGTCCAGATAACCAGTGGACTGGCATCGCTGGATGCATTTCTCTTCAACTAGGGAGTCACAGAACTTACAGATACAATATTCATCAGACAATAGCCCCTCACACTGTCTCCAAGTTCCCGAGCTAGCAGACCTTTTCATAACCCCTGGACCAAGCTTGATAATGGGCTGCTCTGGGTATTCTAGTAACTTTTCCTCGACATCCATCTCATCGGTATCACTACCAGAACCTGCCTCTGTCCTCAATTCTCCTTCACAAAAATAGGGTGTCCTATAAAAAATAAAAACAAGAAAAATCCTGGAACAAAAGAAAAACAAAAACCGCCACTCCATCACTGGAAAGATAGTTTTGGGGCAACGTCTCTGGCTCAAGTGTCTTGACTGCAGGCTTTAGGTCTCCCGGAACAGGTTTACGAGTGACAGATCGGTGTCGTTAGTCTCAGTATTTCGCACTTTCTCCGGGTTACTGACTTTCCTGCAGTGGGTGGAATGGACCCAAGTGTCTCTCTCTGCAGTCTTCAGTGATGTGGTACTGGTCAGCAGCACTTGGTACGGGCCTTCCCAACGGTCTGTTAAACAATTTGAGCATAAGAAATTGCGAATCATAACATAGTCCCCAGGTTCAACATCATGACAGTTCGTTTCTGGCATACCAGGTGACAGCATTTTTAGTTTTTGTTTTTGTTGCTTTAGCTGTCTGCTCATTTTTATAAGATATTGTACAGTCACTTCATTATTACACTTCAAGTCATCTTGTGGACTCACGATCAAATGAGGTTGTCGACCGAACAGTATATCAAAGAAGGAAAGATTAAGAGGAGGTCTGGGAGTGGTTCGGATGCTATGGAGGACTAGTGGCAAAGCTTCAGGCCACGCCAACCCAGTTTCAGCCATTATCTTACCAAGCTTGTTCTTAATAGTACCATTTACTCTTTCCACCTTACCACTGGCTTGTGGTCGGTAAGGAATGTGAAGTCTGCTACTGATTCCCATGAGCTTACACATGTTCTGGAAGATATCACCAGTAAAGTGCACACAAACTCTTGTACAATTTTCTTTGCAGTGAACACAGCAGTATTAGTGGCTGCCGGATATGCTACTACCCAACCAGAAAACACATCAATACATACTAACACATACTTTAGATTCCTGCAAGGTGGTAATTGAATATAGTCAATTTGTATTACCTGAAAAGTCCCGTCTGTAGGAGGGATATGGGATGGCTCAGTTGGAATAGCTTTCCTGACATTTTTCCTCAAACAGGTAAGACATGACATTGCGTTCTTACCAGCCTGAGAGGAAAATCTAGGTGCACACCAGTATGCTCTCACCAGTTTACACATACCTTCTTTACCCAGGTAAGTCAGACCAGCCAGCCAGGCTTGGATAGTATGTTCTGGGAGCTACAGGCTTTCCTTGTCCATCTCTCCAGAGTCCTGAGGATTCTTGACCACAACCCTTCGCCTTCCAGACCGCCTTTTCCTGCAGGGAACACAAATCTTGCATTTCAATTAATTTCTGCATGTCTAATGTCTGAAAGACCATCATAGTCTCGGTCGATACAGTCATAGGTTGCCCTGCTGCCCATTTAGCAGCTTCGTCCGCCCTGTTGTTGCCCAATGACACCGGGTCTTCTTCAGAGGTATGGGCTTTACATTTTATGACGGCTACTGTTCTGGGTAACTGTATGGCTGTCAAAAGTCCTTTTATGTGTTGTGAGTGTGCCACTGGCGTACCTGCTGCTGTCATAAAGTTTCTAAGACGCCAAAGGGCCCCAAAATCGTGCACTACTCCGAAGGCGTACTTGGAGTCAGTATATATATTTTAGCTGATTTACCCTTTGCCAGCTCACACGCTCTCCTTAATGCTACTAGTTCAGCCACCTGGGCTTAGTGAGGTGGGCCAAGGGGTCTAGCTTCTACAACATCCTGATCATCTACAACAGCATAACCGGTACATAGTTCTTCCGTCTCTGTCTGTCTATGACAACTTCCGTCTGTATAAAACGTAAAATCTACATTTTCTAAGGGGGTGTCACGTATGTCAGGACTTGCAGTAAAGGTCTGGTTCAGGTATTCCATACAATCATGCGTATCAGTACTCTTGCCAAACTCATCACCACCCAGGGTCTCCTCACCTCCCACCCTTTGTGTCTCTCGAGACACATATGGAAGGTATGTAGCTGGATTTGAGGTGCTACATCGTTTGATGGTGATGTTTAAGGGTGCCATCAGAGCTAGTTCCCATTTTGTGAATCTAGCTGAAGAGACATGTCTGGTTTGAGCTACATTTAACAGAGCTGATACTGCATGGGGTGTATAGACAGTTGAATCATGTCCTAATACTACGTCCTCGCTCTTACTTACCAGAAGAGCAGTTGCTGCTACGTTTCTGAGACATGTTGGGAGTGATCTTGCCCCAGTGTCCAATTGTGCACTGTATTATGCTACCGGTCTGTTAGCGTCACCATGTTTCTGAGTGAGGACACCTGCTGCACAACCATCAGCTTCCGTACAGTATAGCTCAAAAGGCTTTTCATAATCAGGTATTCCCAATGCAGGTGTTCTAGTCAGACTATTTTTAAGATTAAAGAACGCTTGCTCTGACTCCTCTGTGTGTACAACACGTTCTGGTTTTGAGGATGAGACTAGCTCCTGCAATGGTAATGCCAGAATAGAAATCCAGGGATCCAGGATCTACAGTATCCACACATCCCCAAGAAGGTACGGATTTGCTTCTGGCTCTGTGGCATAGTCATGTGTTGTATGGCCTCAATTCTGTCGGTTGTCAAGTGTCTTAGCCCCTGGGTGAGACAGTGTCCTAAGTATTTGACCTTAGTCTGACACGGCTGTAACTTGTCCTTTGCCACATTGTGCCCTGTTTACGAGAGATGGAGCAACAACAATTTAGTATCATGTAAACATGACATAAAAGAATCAGAGCACAACAACAAATCGTCCACATATTGAATCAGAACAGACCCATTGCTAGGTTGGAAGGATTGTAAACAGTCATATAAGGCTTGGGAGAAAATACTGGGGGTGTCAATGAACCCCTGGGGAAGTCTGGTCCATGTGTATTGCACCCCCCGGTAGGAGAATGCAAAGAGGTATTGGCAATCAGGGTGAAGAGGGACTGAGAAGAAAGCAGAACATAGATCAATGACAGTAAAATGACTAGCAGATGGTAGAATCTGCAGGAGGTTGACAGCTGGATTTGGCACTATGGGGAATTGGCTCTCAACAACTTTATTAATTCCCCTTAAGTCCTGGACTAATCTATAGCCCCTTCCCCCACTCTTCTTTACAGGGAAAATGGGACTATTTGCTGTACTGGATGTACGAATTAAAATCCCTTGTTGCAACAGTCTCTCAATAACAGGATATACCCCTAGTTCCACCTCCAGTTTTAATGGATACTGTGGGATTTTTGGAGCTATCCTAACACTTTTTAGATTTACCATCACAGGAGCTACATTTGCCATCAATCCAGTGTGCTGTCCATCTCTTCCATAGGGAACTCGGTATCTCCATCCCTTTACTTGAGATGGACTTTGTTCTATAACAGTAGAGTGCAACATTAACCTTTGTGGGGTGTCTAATATATCCTGTACCTCATGCGCAACCTTCTCTGGTATATCTAGGAATACACCATCTGGGGTACAGTATATGACACATCCCATTTTACATAACAAGTCCCTTCCCAGCAAGTTAGTAGGAGCTGCTTCAGCCAAGAGAAACGATGCTTGGTATGCAGAGGCCCGATAGTAACTGTGGGTTTAGTTAAAGGATAATGCAACACTCTTCCCGTTACCCCCATAGCTGGAATAGTTTTACTGGTCACCTGTAGATTGAAAGTTATCACAGATCTGGCTGCCCCTGTATCTACAAGTAAGGTTTGTTTCCTACCAGCTATGTCAACTGTCATTGTTGGTTCTTCTCTCAGACTCTCTGTTAACCTCACTGGTTGTAGACTACAGGTATGACCTGACCCCTAGCGCTGACTATCGCTTTCCCGCGCAGCATTAGCTGCTATAACATGCGCTGGCAGGTGTGAGTCTTCTAGTCTATGTGAATTCCTCCTTGGAGGATATCTATGTGACCCTCCATTAGGATTGTATCTTCCCTTTCTTTCCTTCCTCATATGTCCTTCTTCCTTGCAATTATAACATCTCAACATTCTAGTTTTCCTGTCATGTGGGTTGTATGCTGGTGGTCGTGTATGCATTCCCTCTAACGCTTGTATACTCACCGTCATCAACCTGTCACTCTTCTCTTCCCTCTTTCTAAAAATATTTTTGTCGTGTTCCACGGCAATCTCTCTAAGGGAATCTACCGTGCTGCCCCTCCAACCAGGTGTTGAGGTTTGTACCCTTGTCTTTAGGTTTTCCTTTAGACCATCCATCAGTACAGCCACCTTCCTATGATGTGGATTTTCCCTTATATCTGCTATCCCAGTAAACTGTGTCATTGATGCAAGAGCTCTAGCAAAATAGTCCGATGCAGTTTCACTATCTTTTTGTTTTATGGTGAAAATCTTACTCCAATTTACTACTACTGGAAAATAGATGGCTAAATGTGAGACAATTTGCTCTATATTCTCTTGATTAACCTCATCTGTCAAGGTGTCGTCTCCCTCCAACAAACATTTTTGTATGTTAGTATTGGGAGGAAGACATGCCCTCAGCACTACCCGCCAAACCTTATTGGTTGGTTTGTGTGCATTTCCTAAGTCTTTAACAAACTTCTGACACTTAGCCAACTGTTTTCTAGGATCTGGGAATTCAGTCATAATGGAACGTAATTCTGATTTAGTCCAAAGACAATGCATTGTAATATTTCTTACAGAACTACACCATCCTTATCTGCCTTCCCATTGGAAACTGCTATTGTGCGGACAGTATAAGTACCAACTGGTTCACCATCTTCAGGATTAGTCAAAGGAACCGCTGCTTCAGTACCTTGGATGTTATCCCTCCTAGTGGTCACTCCACTACTCTCACCTATCTCAGCCACTGCCCCCTTTCCATACTTACGCTGAACCTCTAGCATATTAACAGCATGGGCAATGGCTGAAATTACAGTGGGTTCATCCTCTTCTTCAGAAACACTTGCTTTAAAATGACTTAAAACAGGTTATAACTTAGCAAATTCCTTTTTTTCATTTTTAATAACGGCTGTACTTACTCCCCCCGCCACATAGGGTGGCGGGGGCGCGCTTGCGCTAAGTTCTCAACGGCTACTTCCATTGTGCGCTCGCTTTTCGCCACACCTACTTCCGGTGTGCACTTGCTGCTCTGCCATGTGTTGCCTTCCATTTGCCACAATTTTAAACAATCATTATGTTTATTTCTCACTTTCGTTGACTTAATCAACAATACTTTATCTTTTACATTATTTAGTACCTCTGAATTAAAACTCCCTATTGTTGGGAAAGGCCTAACACAATCCTTGGCCATCTTGACCCACATGTCGCAATACGTAGTTGCGTATGCACCATATTTCTTACACATAAGAAACCTTGCTGAACCAATAGGCCCTTCCTTAGGCAGTACATCGGTAATCTCTAACGTCTGCTTAGCACGTATGTTAAACAATAGGGTCCCAGGAATATCACAATATCCTGCCACAATATGGGGTCCCAGGAATATAAAATCCTGCCACTACTTTCAACACTCTGCCACCCGCAATCTACCGCTAGAGATATTTTACCGGCCTATGGACGTATTTGCTACAAGCCGCGTCCACTCGCTTCCTCTCATACTAAACGAGGACCCCTAATACAGAAATATCAATGCGGACTAAAGGGCTATCAGCTCCTCGATTACCCCTGACTCTCTAGCAAATCTGTTGAGTTTATTACAACTGACAGCATCCGGTAAAGTCAATTAGTGACCCTGCCAACAGAATTCCTCCCTGTCGCTCTCAAGTCCCAAGCACGGCTTTCCTTGGTCCGATCGCTTAAAGATACTAGTTATCAGTAAATGTTGCGATTACTCTTGGGTGCGCGTCCCGAAAACTTGCTTTGTTTCCGCCACCGGTATACCTGCCTTGTATACCGTACACCAGTTGGGCACCTGCCTCGTCAAACAGCAACTGACACTCTATTCAACAATAGATCAAACCTTAGTGTATTTCAACATTCCAGGGCTCTGCAAAGCAGTTAGCACTAGAAACCAGTTACCACATTATCCTGAACTTACTCCTGAAGGTTTTAAGGTAGAAAGTGTCACAAAAAGCGTTGTGGGCTTTAGGCGAGGGAAGATGCCGCCTAAGTGCCGATTTGATAAGGGGAAGTACACCTCACCAGAGGAGAGCGGAAGATGGAACCGTGACTCAAAGAGGGGAAATCACAGTGAGGTGATCCCTGGAAGTAAAATGGGTGTGAGCTCTAGGAACAAGAGAGCAGATCACAGCCCAGTATTGAAAAAGTTCACAAAGGAAGGGATGAAGCAGTCCAGTACAAGCAAGAGAAAGGTGTACTGGGATGAAGGACTGTGGGAGTGTCTGCAGGAAGGGGATATGGATGTGTTGCACCACCCCACCACAATGCAGCACATTTTGGATTATTGGGATGAGGAGTGCCCAAAGATTATTATGTGGGAAGGAGCCAGTCTACAGGAGAAATTGGAGAACCTGTTGGATGTGTTCCTAATGTTGAAAGAGGAAGCAAGTGCCTTGAATTTTCGGGTCGAACCAGAATGGGATGATTGTACACATGAAGTTATTTGTACTATGCACAATCTGGCCAAGGGAAAATCCAGTTACAACAATATTCAGCAGTACAAACAAGATGGAAATGGACTATTACAGCACAGGGACATGCCTGATGAATCCCCTGCAAATGTACTAATAGAATCTGTCCCATTAGCAGATTCTACAGATCCACCAGAGACAATCAGTATGGTGGAGCTGATAGTGGAATGCCAGATCCGAGGTGTACCTTACCTGTACTGCACGCACAGGATACTGCATGTGTGCTCTCCGGTGCAAGTGATGTACAGCTGTACACAAATGTGGCAGAAAAGAATCATAAACTTGCTCAACATATGATCTCAGCAGAAATCATGATTACAGACTGTATGACAGAATTAATGGGAGAGGATAAAGGAATTGTCATGTCAGAGGCCACTACCATGAGGCCCTGGGAAAACTACACTTATACCTTTCCCTATGCAGAATTGGCAGATGAGGAGATGTTGACTGAGTGGGTGTCTGAGAGGGCAATAGCACAGCAAGATTCACCAGCCCCACAAGCTTTGAAGCATCGCACTCCAGCTCCAAATCTGAGAATCCAGGACCCAATGCCAGAGGCCTGCACTGGACCATCAACTTTGTTTTGCTGCCAGGAGGACAAGTCTGTGTCCAATGAGGATTCACACTACCCCGATGCGCCAGAGGCGAGGGAAGTAGTGCAACAGTTGGATGTGGTAGTAGGGGAGGGGAGTTGCACACCAACATACTTACAGAAGCACTTACATGTGGTTTGGGAGGGGGACAGAGGATTCCCCATAGGCAAAGAATTAATGGATCCACCACATTTGCCTGCCACTGGGCAGTTGTCCCTTGAGTGTTTGGGGGAGGGGGGATTGGATCTTTGCCAGAAACAAATGGACAAGGAGCCAGAAAGTTTGCGAATATGTGGGGGAGGGGAGCATGGCCTCCAGAAACAGAGGACAGGCCAATGGACTATTTGCAGTTGGGCAATTAAGGGTAGACAAGGCACCCAAGGGATGTTGGACTACAACTCTCCTACCATGGATGTGTGCACCGGAGTGGCCCAGTTTTATTGTTGACTCATCTTATGACACAGGGCAGCATAAACCCCCACTCCAGCTGGTTGGGAAGATATGCCTGCAGCCATGGGACCCGGGTGGGAGATTGAGGAACTGTGTACTGCTGTCTACCTTGCCATCAGACTCAGGAGAAACCACAGCAGGCCAGAGACTTTGGACTTGGGAGAAAGGATTACTTGGGGCAAGGGAACCACTGGGGAACAAGGGCTAAAAAAGTGGGGGAGGTATGTGTGACGAAATGAGTGTGATAACCCTGTGACCATTCGATTTCTCACATAATGTGGATTATAGCAAGTACTTTTTATAGCCCATGCTTTTGTTCCCCAGCTCACCAGACTACAACTGCATTGTCCAATAACATGGGGCTAAGGGGACATTGTAGTTCAGTGTAAATATGTATATTGTGTATTGTATATTGATGACTTGCACTAAGGTTGCTATTCATTGTCTTTAAAGTGAAGCCAGGGGGATTGTGGGTAGGGATCAGGTTGCCATGTGCTGGAGTAGGAAAACTAATTAGTGTCCATTGTTCTCACCAGGCTAGTCCAGACAGGCCATCTAACAGGGGAGGTTCTCTGGAAGGACAGCTCATCTTCACTCCCCTGTCCAACCCCCCCTAGTCCAGCACCAATGGTTAAGTAGAATAGACCCAGGGGTTTGCCCAGGGAGGGGAAAGACTGTGGAAATTAGACCTGTGATAAAAGGAATAACTCCATGGGGAAGGGTGTTCATTCTGGGATTCATTCATGAAGACTGCAAGATCTAGCTTTTGAGTTGTTGTTCTCTACTAGTCTATATATGCAGCTGAGAGAGATCCATGGGTCGTGAAGTCTGGACAGCCAGGTGACTATAATTCCTTAAACTAGTGGGGTAAGGGAGAGATGATGTGGTAAATCTGCCTGGCATTTAATTACTGTGTGTACATAATATTCTAGTGTTTGTATGACAATAAATGTACTGTTGTATTTTTATAACTGCATTTGCCTGAGTGACCATACGAATCCTAGAAGGTACTGGGTAGGCTTCCCTGGCATAGTGAGGCACCCGTGGGTGGCCAGCCAGCGTGAAGTGGGTAGCATTGGGCCAGATAAACCCAGTATCTTCACACCAACCTAGATACCACTGCAATGATCGTTAAATAGGCTAAGCTATAGGCAGTGAAATCCAGCAAATCCCTTTAGGTGACCCCTTGATGTATAGGGCAAACCCTGTTTTCCCCCAAAAACACCTGCTTTCTCCAGCCATAGGACTTTTTGCCCTATGATAAATATGCCCATATATATTCTAATAACGTTATTTACAACTATCTCTCTCAAAATATTTAATCAATTTTCTAATACATCTCAAATGTTTAGGGGTAAAGGTTGACTATTTGCTGCATCATTTTGATCAGGGGCTGACTGGCAAATTGTAGCCTGAAGTCAAGACTCTGCTCAGCAGCCTATTAAAGGAAAAAAATTGCAGGTTTCCCAGTGACCCAGCCCAAGGTAGCCCATTATGTGATGGGCCTGTGGGGCATATACCCTCATGCCCAGTCAGCCCCTGATTTTGATCATTTTTAAGAAAATTGTATGATGACAAAGTAAACATGCAGACATTACATATATTCGATAATTTTATGCAAGATGTGATGCCAAAACACATTATTAAACTATTATGTTCATAATAGCATAATATTCATATCAATCACCGCCACAAGACTCTAGAGATATACTGTAAGAGGATTAATTTATTTTACAGACTTGTATAACATTTTCTGACTAATGAATATACTAGGCTTTTAAAAACATTTATTTCATCTTGTGTATATGCTGAACTTCAATGGTTTAACAGAAACCCTAAGCCGATGTTTAACTTTAGTTAGCTTTACTTTAATTTATGTGAATTATTATAAGTGTGAACTAAATCCTCCTGATAGCTTAACAAAGGTCTCAGAAAAGTGAAGTTTGCAAGATTTGCTAAATATTATCTTAATTAATAATTCAGATTGCAAAATGTAATTCACGGCTGACAAAATTATATTATTGGAAAGTGTTTTGGCATCAAAACACATTTTGATTCTTGTTCAGATATAAGTCCTTTTGCATGCCGTATCATGCGTGAATTTGCTCTGTGCTTGCGTCAGAACGAGACCTGTGCCAAACAATACAATTGCAAAACCAAGGAAAGGAAAAGGGGAAGAAGGAAAAAGTCAGTGTGATATGAGGCACTCCCAAATGGCTCGTTAAAATATAACTTTTATTTATATTGAATTAAAAATGGAAAGATTAGAGCGAAATATTTAAAAGAATACAAAAAGTGATATGTGGTTAAAATGCTAAATAAATTTGCAATGTCCCACTTGTCGTCTTATTCGTATCCGCTACAAATAGCGCTGAGGGCTGCATATAAAGGATATATAATGTACTATAATAACCCTCGCTATGATAGCGCAACGGGCTATATGTAGAAAAATGTAGAATCTACTATAGTGGCCCTAAATTGCATAGATTGCAGAGACAATATAATTGCTAATTGACAGAAACCTCAATAATTGGTATGCATGCCTATAATTTGCTATAAGGAGAAGATGCAATAAAGATAATACAATTATTGCCTGAATATAACGGAAATAATGTCCATCAAATTAATCTCCTAATGCTAAAGAGCAAATACCATGTATCTCAAATTGGTAGCCCAGAATGCTATCCTTGAGTAATGCTGACCTGCATCTGGCTAATAAAGCCTATTAACAAAACGCCAACGCGCGTTTCGCTCCGTAGCTTTGTCTCGCCTTGACAAAGCTACGGAGCGAAACGCGCGTTGGCGTTTTGTTTCACTTGTCCTCTCAGCATAGATTGTTTCAGAAACACAGCAGGAATCGCTCCCCAGTTTTATTCTAGGCAGGGCCTTTATCACAAAATCCCGCGATTCCTGCAGGCCGTTTCTGCTATATATTGACGCCTTGATATAGGCTTTATTAGCCAGATGCAGGTCAGCATTACTCAAGAATAGCATTCTGGGCTACCAATTTGAGATACATGGTATTTGCTCTTTAGCATTAGGAGATTAATTTGATGGACATTATTTCTGTTATATTCAGGCAATAATTGTATTATCTTTATTGCATCTTCTCCTTATAGCAAATTATAGGCATGCATACCAATTATTGAGGTTTCTGTCAATTAGCAATTATATTGTCTCTGCAATCTATGCAATTTAGGGCCACTATAGTAGATTCTACATTTTTCTACATATAGCCCGTTGCGCTATCATAGCGAGGGTTATTATAGTACATTATATATCCTTTATATGCAGCCCTCAGCGCTATTTGTAGCGGATACGAATAAGACGACAAGTGGGACATTGCAAATTTATTTTGCATTTTAACCACATATCACTTTTTGTATTCTTTTAAATATTTCGCTCTAATCTTTCCATTTTTAATTCAATATAAATAAAAGTTATATTTTAATGAGCCATTTGGGAGTGCCTCATATCACACTGACTTTTTCCTTCTTCCCCTTTTCCTTTCCTTGGTTTTCTAATTAACTAACACAGTGTAGGGTGCACCCCCCGATTTATCATATGTCTTCAATCGGGTTCTCAATAATACAATGCTCGTATAATAATTACTATAAATAAATAATATTTTTGCCTTGTGCGGTTCTCCAATTCGTTGCTTTTTTCAATACAATTGCAAGTAATTTATGCCTGAACACAAATTACACTAATGATTTCCTATGACTTAAAGGGCGGAACGCAGGTGAGAAGGGGCGAACAATCCTAGGCAATGTACAATAAGAGCATACCAAGGGCGTTCTGATGCAGATGTGGCTGATTCAATCCTGGGTATCATGTATTTACGTTTTTTTTTTAGACGATTAATTTGCACAACCTACAGGTGTAAATGCCGACTGACAGTGATAACTGTCATGGCATAGTCTTTGTATTGATAACTATATGTGTGCCACAAGATAGCAAACAACTGTGTTTGCAAGTAAGGGATACTGGATAAATGCTTTGTATGTACAGTACACATTAAGGACAAGCAAATTATGTATGTAATGTAAAAGAAATGAAAAAATATTTTTTAAAGCAAATATTTGTTTTAATGATTATAGTATTATGTGTTATTCACTCATTTGTTTCATGTGTTCAGATTTGAATTTAAATTGCACATATGAACAGGGCCTGATTAGCCAACAGGCTGACCAGGCTGCAGCCTGGGGCGCTGGGTCTGGGGGGGCGCAGCGCTGGTAAAAGTAAAAGAAAATTTCCTTTTTTTTTTTTTTTTTTCCTTTGTGGCCGATTCAATCCGTCCGCCCCCCCTGAAATTCCTACCTTATGGGGTCCGCTTATGTGTATGTCCGCTTCTGTGTAGGTTAGCAGGCGGCAGCTGACAGCTTCTGCTTAGCTGTCAGTGCGGTCGCGGTGCGCTGATTAGTGTGATCACGTGAGATGTTAACATCTCACGTGATCACACTAAGCAGACAGATCGCGCCGCACTGCTAGAAGGAAGGAGCATCGGAGCATCGCACGGGACAGAAGAGGACCAGTCCGGCAATCTTCAAGGTAAGTTAAAGTCAAAAGCAGGCGGCAGGGGCATCGTTATTATTGTCCATGGGGGGGGGTTAATGACTCAGGGAGGGGGAATAGGCTGCAGGGCATCGTTATTATTGTCCATGGGGGGGGATTAATGACTCAGGAAGGGGGGACAGGCTGCAGGGCATCATTATTATTGTCTATGTGGGGGGGGAATCATGACTCAGGGAGGGGGAAATAGGTTGCAGGGGCATCATTATTACTGTCTATGTGGGGGGGGGAATCATGACTCAGGGAGGGGGGAATAGGTTGCAGGGGCATCATTATTACTGTCTATGTGGGGGGTGGAATCATGACTCAGGGAGGGGGAATAGGTTGCAGGGGCATCATTATTATTGTCAATGTGGGGGGGGGAAATCATGACTCAGGGATGGGGGAATAGGCTGCAGGGGCATCATTATTATTGTCTATGTCAGGGGGGGAATCATGACTCAGGGAGGGGGAATAGGTTGCGGGGGCATCATTATTATTTTATGTCTATGAGGGGAGGAGATCGTAACTCATGTTGGGGTGGAAAATAGACTACAGGGGCAACAATATTATTAATTGTCTAGGAGGTGGGGATCATGACTCAGGGGTGGGGGGGATCATGACTCAGGGGTGGGGGGGGATAGGCTGCAGGGGACATCAAAATTATAAATTGGCTAAGGGGATTAATTAGCTGACTGTCAGGGATTGGTAGATATCAGTATATGACTGTAAATAATTTTCATATATTTTATTGCCTATATGTGCCTGTACTAGGGGGTAGTTTTATTTTGTCCTAATGGAGTGTTTGAATCATTCAGGGTTAGTTAACATTTTGCATTATAATAAAATTTTTGCACATTTTCAATACAGGACCCCAAGGTTCCAGAAGACAACTGACAACAACGCTTCAAGAACAAGCAAGAGCGAACATAAGGTAGTCTACGCTGCAAAATCAGGTAAGAGAGAACGGCACAATTTGTCTATCTTTCAATGTGTAATTTTACTGTCGTGACATTTTAATGTGTTTGCAGAGATTCATTAAGGAAAGTAAGTCAAAAAAATTAGTAAATTTTCTCCTGGGCAAAGCCATGTACCAATGCAAGGGATGCATATTAGTTTATTATTTTGCACATAAGTTAAATACTGGCTGTTTTTTCATGTAGCACACGGATACTTGTTAGGTTTATGTTTACACAGCACTTTAAAGTTGATCTAGGACATGCCCTACCCTAACTATAAACCTGTCCCCACAGTTTAACTTACATCCCCCTCCAATGCAACATGGTTTTGCTGACATGCAAAGTTACAATTTTTTGGCGATTTCTATAGGTATCTGATGGGGCGGAAGACGCTCGCTCGCGCGAGGGGGGGGACGGCAACCGATGTGTTAGCCTGGGGTGACTGGAACCCCTAATCAGGCCCTGCATATGAACCTGCACTCTGTTGTGTCTGAACCGCATGGACTGGAAACCCCAGGCTGAACCGCATGCACTGGCAACCCCGGGCTGAACCGCATGGACTGGCAACTCGGGCTGAACCACATGGTCTGGCAACTTGGGCTGAACCGCATGGACAAAAACAAAAACTGTTTGATGTCCCCATCAAAGAAGACTGGAGGAGGATCAGATGACTCTGGGCATTCTGGCTCACTAGGAAACTCTGGGGAGTCCTCAACTTGAGCAGCAGTCTCTGGAGAATCCCGCACTGGGACGGCAGAGCATGAGTCCCCGACTGGGATGGCAGAGCAGGAGTCCCCGACTGGGACAGGAAGCTGGGCACATCTGATGGATAGCCCAGACTGAGCACACCACTCGGACTGTACAGCACTGTGAGGAGCCGCAGAGCAGACAGCACTGTGAGGTGCCGCAGAGCAGACAGCACTGTGAGGAGCCGCAGAGCGGACAGCACTGTGAGGAGCCGCAGAGCAGACAGCACTGTGAGGAGCCGCAGAGCAGACAGCACTGTGAGGAGCTGCAGAGCAAACAGCACTGTGAGGAGCCACAGAGCAGACAGCACTGTGAGGAGCCACAGAGCAGACAGCACTGTGAGGAGCCGCAGAGCAGACAGCACTGTGAGGGGCCACAGAGCAGACAAGTGGTAACTCGGGCTAAACCGCATAGAGTGGCAACTCGGGCTGAACCGCATGAACTGGCAACTCGGGCTGAACCGTATGGACTGACAACTCGGGCTGAACCGCATGGACTGCCAACTCGGGCTGAACCGCATGGACTGGCAACCCCGGGCTGAACACTGAACACTGAACACTGAACAGGACAGACGTGTCCTGCCCGCTCTCTCCGTTGGAGCCCAGCTGGATCCTCCTCTGGGCCCCGCATTTTCCACCCGGAGATGCCCTTCTGATGCCTGCTGCCTCTTGCTGCTGTGGCTTGGGGGCCCTACATTCCTCTTTCAGCCCCCTGAACCAGCTGGGTACACCTCTACAGCATTTCTGCTGTCTCTTACCCTGATCGTCTGTGATGCCTCCGTTCCCAGCTCCGCTGATCCTGACGCCGTCCGCTGCTACTTTCTCCACCTGAAGTTCTTCTTGTGTTCTCCGCTGTTCTGCTCTGAGGACCCTGATGCCGACCGCTGCTGATCTCTCCGCTGATCTCCACGTGTGGCGCTGACTCCGGCTCCACGTGCTGCTCCGTCTTCCTGATGCTGTCTTCGGTCACCGGCCTCCTCGCTGCCACGTCTGGTCTCCGACCTCCACGCCACCATCCTTTACCAACGGTGTGCTGCTCTTTCTCCTCCGCCTGCACTGGTCCCGCTGCTGTTTTCGACTGCCCCGGTCCGGACGCCTGCTGCTCCAGTTCCAGCCCCTGATCATGCTCCTCCAGTTCCTGATGCTGTCTCCAGCTGCCCTTGTAGCTGCCCTCCACGCGGCACTTCTCCGGTCCTGATGCTCTCTCCTGCTGCCGAACTGTAGCCTCTCAACGCTGCCTTACTCTCCACAACCATCTCACCGTCTCCCCGGGCCTGTGACTCTGCCTCACCGCCTCAGCGTGGCTCTTGTCCTCACCGTGACTCTCCTGATTCTCTGGTCTCCTTGGACTTTCCTGCCTTGGACCCTGTACCTCCCTGGACTCCCGGTCTCCCTGGACTTTCCTGCCCTGGACCCGGTACCGGCTCTCTGCAGCCCTACATCATTTTCGCCACCTTGTTTTCATTTCTAACTTACCTTAAGCTTATTTTATCCTTAGTTTAACCTTATTTTACTGCTATTTAATTTTTGTGTTTTCATTTCTATTTAATTAATTTTTTGTGTTTTCATTTCTTACTTGGCGTTAGCTCATTTTAACTTTAGTTTAACCTTATTTTACTGCAATTTATTTTATTGTATTGTACTGTATTTTATATTAATTATTCTATCTTAATTATTGTATTTTATTTGCATTTTTAACTTTCTCCATTTTATTTTAATTATTTACGGCACTTTATATTGCTTCTGCGACCGCCTTTTGTTCTTGCTCCATTCCTTTGTCTCTTACAGTCTTATCTTTGTCTTTGTCCTACTTTGTTATGTCAATCCCTAATCTAATTTAGCTTAATCTAACTAGTTTAATTTTACTAAATCTTTGTTTTACTTTACTCTGCCTATCCTTAATCTAACTAAGTCTCTTATCTGCTCTGGTCCATTTCTGTCTCCCTTTGCTGCCCTCACCTCTGTGTTAATTACCCTTGCCCCTTCTATTATTCCCCGTCCACCCCTGTCCCTCACCATGCCACCCCACTCCTTTCCTATACCCATCCTCTCCCCCAGCCCCCTTCTCTCACCCATCTCTCGCTGCCCCACCCCTCACCCTCCCCCTAACTCTATCAACCCTGACAATCTCATCCGCATCTCCCCTCTTCCCTCCCTCCCCTTCTCATGTGCCCTCTGGAACTCCAGGTCCATCCGTAACAAACTGGCCTCCATCCATGTGTCACGATCTGCCTACAGCTTATGCATTACATGCTGCTTTGCATGGCAGCTCCTGCCTTTTTGTCCTTATTATTATTATATTTCTATTGGCAGTACCTCCATTCACCAGAGGTGCTGCTATTGTGCCTTATTGTGTGCATTAGGGGTTAACCTTCATGTTCACCAATTATCCCATAGACCATCTCTGTCGGCCTTCCCATTGGGAACAGCTGTTATGCGGACAGGATGCAGACCTACCAAATCACTAAATCCAGAACTAGTAGCTGGAATTGCTGTTGCAGTACAATGAATGTCCCCTTTTCCATTAATTCCTATATTATTCTCACCAATTTCAGCCGCTGCCCCTGCTGGTGGAACCGTTCCCTTTCCTTGTCCGTGTACTGCTTCTTGTATGTTACTGGCATGGGAAAAGGCTGAAATGACGGTGGGTACATTTTCTTCTTCTAAAACATTACTCTCATCATAACTTAAGACATCATACAAATTATCCATTACATTTTTAACATTTTTGGTATTGGCTGTACCCACCGCCCCGACCACATTTGTCGGGGGCGCGCTTGCGCTTAGTTCTCCACGCTTTGCAACGTACACTTCTGGAATGTTTGTTTCCGGTACGCTTACTTCCGCTGAACATGCGCTTCTGTCACTCACCGGACTGTGAGTGCCATTTCACCTGTGTTCAGGAACCGTTGCCGTCCGCCATCCTGAGGGTCTGCGCATGTGCAGCCCTTATTAAACCTTCAGTACCTGTTGCTTTTAATTGATTGGATGATCAGGCAACCCTCCCTATTTAAACCACCTGTGATCATTACCTGGTTGCCTGATCATTCTCATTCCCCATGAGCCTCTGAAGGTGTTCCTGTGTTTCCTCGTGTATTCAGCTCCTGCTGATTCCCGTCTACTACGTTTGTGGTTTTCAGACCACTTTAACTCTCCTGTGTTCATCGTGCCTGCACTCATCTGATTCCTATCTGCTACTGCTGCCGGATTCCAGTCCGCCTCAACTCTCCTGTGTTCATCGTGCCTGCACTCAGCTGATTTCTATCTGCTACTGCTGCCGGATTCCTGTCCGCATCAACTCTCCTGTGTTCATCGTGTCAGCTCTCCACTGATTCCTATCTGCTTCTACTACCGGATTCCAGACAGCCTCAACTCTCCCGTGTTCATCATGTTTCCAGTTTTACTTACTACTGCTTCCTGAGTATTGCTCCGTTGATACTGGTTACCTGCCGTGCGCTGCACCAACCTGATTACCGCTTCCATCCTCCAGTGGTTTCTCCTCCTGCCGGCGTTCAGCCGTTCAGGTATCCCGGCACGTCTCACTGACAGCCTGCTCTCCTGAACCACGGTATGCATACCTTCCATTGACTTTGCTTTTGTAATGCATATTCGTCTGGACTGTGTTGTGTTCATCTCCGGAGTTTTCTATCTACTGAAGCTATTGTGACTATTGACTTTGTGTCCTATTACCTGGATCGCTCTAGTGACTTTGTATACGTCAAGCAGCGCTTGTCAGTTATTATTGTATTGTGGATATCATCGTGGGATCAAGTTCCGTGTGCCCGAGTATCCTCTGCATTACATTCATCTCCTCGTGTCCCTCCTCACATATATATAGCAGTGGTACAACTTGCTGACGCAGACCACTGACTCCTGTTTCCCTGTGACACCAGTTTCTAGTATCCTCTCACATAAGCAGTGGTACAACTTGCTATACGCAGACCACTGACTTCCCCGTTACCTGCTTGCACCTGGAATCCATTCCTTCACTATAGACAGTGGTACAACTTGCTATACGCAGACCACTGACTCTCACTACCTCCTCGCTACTCCTGGACATTCCTCCTCACTATAGCAGTGGTACAACTTGCTGTACGCAGACCACTGACTCTCCTCACGTTTACTTGTCCATCTGGTTCCTCGTGTACCTTCATCTACTCATTACCAGTTGCTGCTAGTCATAGACTTTCTTTGAGCATTCTCTCACCATCTGCTGATTCTCCTGTTCCGTTGTCACCCTGCTACCAGAGAACCATAGTACCAGCTATATTACTCTGGTAAGTACATCATCTGGTGATATCCTGGGCAAAGACTCCTAGTGCCTGTGACAGCTTCTTTGCCACGTGTACCCTTCTTGTTGCCACAATTTTAAGTCATCATGTTCAATTCTTGTTTTTGTTGATTCAATCAACAGCACTTTATCTCTAACATTATTTAACACCTCTGAGTCAAAACTACCTATGTTTGGGAAAGGTTTCACACACTCCAGGGTCATCTTGACCCATTTGTTGCAGTATGCCATTGCATACGCACCATATTTATTATGCATAATATACTTTGCCGAACCAACCGGCCATTCATTAGGCAGCACACAATTGGCCATGTCTTCTTGGCCCTGGACGATTTCAACAGGTATGTCCCTTTAAAAATATCAATGCTTTTCCTAGTTTGAGTACTTAACCACTGTTAGCAACCGATATCAATCAAGAATTTCAGTGGTTGCAGCGTATTTCCTCCCACATCTCCCAAGTCACAATCACGGCTGCACAAAATCAACCATGCGGTCCGATCGCACCGCTTACAGATACTAACTATCAGTAAGCTTTGCGATTACTATTGGGAATGCCGCGAATACATGTTATTTTCGCTTCGATTATACCTGCCATGTATACTCTGTGTTGGCTCTTTACCCCTGTTCTTTGTTAGAATAGAACACCACTTCACACAAAGGTTTCTTTATATCCTGTTCACACTTAGAACAGAACCTTTGTTGTCAGGTCACCTTTTTTACCGTGCCTCGTCAGACACACCTGAACCATAGTGCTATCTCTTTTCAACTGTATACAACGCTTTCCTGTCTAATTTCAACAGTACCTAAATTCTGTATACAACTCTTTCCTGTCTAATTTCAACTGTACTTGCGATTTCCTGTCTAATTTCAACAGTACTTAAATTCTGGATACAACGCTTTCCTGTCTAATTTCAACTCTACTTGCGATTTCCTATCTTTATGCATATCATTCGCATACACACACACAACCTTTTGTTTTCTGTAAAGAAAATAGATTTCCCAAACAATAGTAATATATTTTAAGAGGCTTTCCCATATGTGATGCGTCAATCCACCCGTTGTTGAGGAACCGAAAACCGTAAGCGTTGCATACCTTCTGATAACGTAACCTCACTCAGAGTCCCCAAATTATTAAAGTAATCTATCTATCATTTTCAAATAAGCATTGCCCAAGCAATTGTGTTGTGTTTCCAAGGCACAAAGTAATTTATTTCAGCAGATGCAAAGTTTAACAATTCAATACATGATTATAATACAGTACAGTACAGCCAATACCAAAAATGTTAAATACATATCGCGCTCGCTGTGCTCCCACGGGTACCAGTGGACAGTATTTCACTCTAGAATACTGTGGTCAGAGTAGACTGAAGCTAGTGGGAGCACAGCTATGATTATTTACATTCAGTGTTACAGAGAGAACAATGCAGATGACGTGGCTTGCTTCTATAGGTCCAGACTTCAGGTGGGTCCAGTGTAAACAGGTCATAGGCTAGTTCAAACAACCCCCTCAAAGGCTGAGGGTCAACATTCCAGATGATTCTCTCGCCCAGAAACCAGTTACAACTAGTCCATTAGCATTTTACAGTTTGGTATCACTCTGACTATTTATTCCCTAACATCAATAACTAGAGTATGCAATATGCGATCTCTTTGGCGAATGGACCGGACAGCTGCTGATGAATAGGGGATTCAAATGACATGACACATTTCCTATAACCTGAACCTTAAATAACACTGATGTGTACATATAATCATAATATATAAACTAATAATAAACTAAATACTATCTGCTCATAAATCACTGTATAACGGAACCAATATGAATTTGAATTATATAAATAACTAAATGTTGTAATGCGAGTGTGTGCGTGCGTATTTTACCGCGCGATCGCAGTATGCCACGTGTAGCCTGGCATACTGAGTGCAATCGCACAATAAAACAATATTAACCAATATACTTTCGTTCATCCAATTATACGACTTCGACACTTGCAATCACCAGTACCATATACCCATAGCGTACACTAATGACATTTCATCTCCGTATATATAATATCACTACCAAATGCTGTCTTAGCAGAGATTTGTAGTGGACAGCTTGAGCTGTCTCCTCACTAGTTAGGGAGTTATAGGGAGTTTTAAATCTCCTCAGCTCAGTGCAGATTAATTAGAACGGAAATCTGTCTCCATTACAGATAGGGTAAACAGTCATCTATGTTCATACCAATAGTGTGATGAATGCACCTGTGTATTAGAGTGGTGAAAACGGGGACTGATACGCTGTTATAACGGGGGATGATTAGTTTATAATTACCAGAAACCGTCCCTTGATCCCGCCTCTCTCTCTAATTACCGCCCTATTTCGCTTCTTCCTTTTGCCTCCAAACTCCTTGAACGGGTTGTCTACAACCGTCTCACCTCTTTCTTTCCTCTCACTCACTCCTTGACCCGCTCCAATCTGGTTTTCGCCCCCTCCACTCCACTGAAACTGCCCTCACTAAGGTCACTAATGACCTTCTTCTCGCTAAATCCAATAGACACTACTCCCTTCTTATCCTTCTTGACCTCTCTGCTGCCTTCGATACCGTTGACCACGCACTACTTTTGCAAACTCTCAAATCTTTAGGCCTATGTAACACTGTCCTCTCCTGGTTTTCCTCTTACCTCACCAACCGCTCCTTCTCAGTCTCGACTCATGATTGTACATCACCACTTCTTCCCCTACCCTTTGGCGTTCCTCAAGGCTCCGTTCTTGGCCCCCTGCTTTTCTCCCTCTATATCTCCTCCCTTGGTGTCCTCATCCACTCCTTTGGCCTCCAGTACCACTTCTATGCTGATGATACCCAAATCTATCTTTCATCCCCTGACCTCTCCCCTTCCCTTCTGTCTCGTGTCTCCTCCTGTCTTCTCGGCCATCTCATCTTGGATGTCCCAACGCTTCCTTAAACTCAATATTTCCAAGACCAAGCTTATAGTCTTCCCCCCTGCTAGGACTCTCCCACCTCCCCCCCTCTCTATTTCTGTTAATAACACTACCCTCGTTTCTGTCCCCCAAGTCCGATGCCTTGGGGTCATCCTTGATTCCTCCCTCTCATTTAAGGCTCACATTATGTCCCTCTCAAAATCCTGCTACTTCCACCTTCGGAATATATCTCAGATATGTCCCTTTCTCACCACGGAAGCCACGAAAACCCTTGTTCACTCGCTTATTATCTCTCGCCTTGACTACTGTAACCTTCTTCTCTCTCGCCTACCTGATTCTCACCTTGATTCTCTTAAATCTATCTTCAATGCTGCTGCCCGCCTCATTCTTCTCTCCCACCGCTCTATTTCTTCGGTCTCCCTCCAACAGTCACTACATTGGCTCCCCATACCCTACAGAATTAAATTTAAACTCATCACCCTCATCTTTAAAGCTCTTAGTCAATCTATCCCTCCCTACATCACCAATCTCATCTCTACCTATACTCCTACCCGCCCCCTCCGCTCTGCCTCTGACCTCTCACTACTTCACAGATCACCTCTTCTCACTCTTGTCTTCAGGACTTTGCCCGGGCTGCTCCCCTGCTATGGAACGATCTTCCACGTTTCATCAGGTTAGCATCTACTCTCAAAGGCTTCAAGTGTGCCCTTAAGACTCATTTCTTTATTCAAGTCTATCAGTCCTCCTCCTAACTTCCTTGTCCTGGCTCTCTCCCCCAGTTAGTACCACCCTTTATGTGTCTCCCCCTTCCCTTTAGGTTGTAAGCTCTCATGAGCAGGGCCCTCTTTCCTTGTGTGCTTCTTCTACTGTTCCTTCACCCTCTGTACCTCTTGGCCTGCTTCGCAAGCACTGTTTAAATAAGCTTCGGCCTTCTTCTTGCTGATTTCTACCATCCCTTTCACTATCTGTCAGATATAATCTGATTTGCTTTACCCTGTCACCTGTGTTTGTATATATTTGTGTATCATGTTGTGTCTTGGTTCTGTTTTCTGTATATGTATTTTACGGCGCTGCGGACCCTTTGTGGCGCCTTATAAGTCAAAGATAATAATAATAAAAATATATTTACAGCGCATACCTATGACACTTCATCTCCGTATATATAATATCACTACTAAAAGCTGTCTCAGCAGAGATTTATGGCGGATAGCATGAATCGTCTCCGAATTAGTTAGGGAGTTACAAATCTCATCATATAACATCTCATAGGTGTTTATCAAGCAACCCCTTCCATAAGTGATTAAAACATACCCCTTCTAACTTGTTTTCAATATGTTTTATTTATTATTATTATTATTATTATTATTATACACTAAACTATTATTTAACAAGCTGAATTTTTTTAAGATCTGTGTGAAATACTACATGTTGAGAATACCAACTCTCAAATCAACTTAATCCTGAATACGCAAAAAATGTTGATAAAAATTCTTTGGAAACACAAGAATTTTGTCTGTTTAGTTAAGCCAATCTATGGACATTCACTCATCGACTTTTTGTACCTCCATTTAGAGTGGCAAGCAATAAGCTTAAGTGTTTAATATGGTTTGACAGGAGCAGATTGTCTTGGGCTAAGTCTACAAGTCTGTAAATGTCAAAATACATTAAAATTTGGAAGAGAGCCAAAGACAATGAAATTAGGTTCATGGAAGGACGTTAACAGATGCTTAAGCATGTGGTAGTAGAAAAAAATTAGAAGAAAGCAACAGATAGTTGCTAAATGTAACTTAATTTAATTTCAAATAAAATTAGTGGTATATATTTTGGGGATAATATACGGTGTCAATCAGTTATGTCACAAGAAATCCACCTACAGTTTTTGAAGTACAACTGTACAATACTAATACAATAAAGGCACATAACACATATATATAACTTATAAAACATATAAAGTGAAAATTATTTGGGAACAATTATCAGGTAAATAAATAAAACTTGTCACATAGGGGTAAACATCATTAAAAATGTAACAAAGCATTTTCATTCAATTTAATAAAACATGACCTTGCAAATACTACTTGTAACACAGATGGTAAAGTAATATAAATAAATACATAATACTATATTATTCAAAATATACAAGACATGGACATGTGAGGTCTTCCTTACCTCTGGGGGTCAATACCACAAGTCTGGGATAACATAATATATGGGATTATATATGTGTACTGAAGTTTAAAATAATAGCTAATTTAACTTCTACAAAATGTGAAAGTTTGTTAAAGAAATTTACCACTTTCGTACAACATCCCTTAATATAAAATGTCCCATTTGTACTAAATAGGAGATCTATACTACCCCAAACCTGATGTAAAACCCGATGTCAGGACACTAATCATGCAGCTTCTGACATTTTGGAAGAAAGAAGAAAGAAGAAAGAAGAAGAAGAAGAAGAAGAAAGAAGAAAGAAGAAAAAGAAGAAGAAGAAGACAGATAGATTATAATACTTAGGGGGATATTCAATTGCTGGTGATGTGGCACGTGGACATGAGCGTTATGTCCAGCTGTTACAGTAGAAATCCCCACTAATTTTTTTTGCACACATCTATGTGGTGTGAGAAAAAATGAGCAGAGATTACCACAATGACATTGGAATGTCTTCTTGGACGTTCGGAGACACATTACACTGAATTGAATCTGCCCATAAGACATAAGCTGCAGTGGCACTTCAGAAAAAAATATTCTGGCTGCAGCTGGTAAGATGTTCCTGGGTGCATTCTCTTATTTGCTACATGAGACAGGTTATAGTTTTTCAAAAGTGGACACCTCCCTTAGTCCAGCTCCTCACCAATTCTGGAAGGATCTGGGACATTATTGTGAAAGGTTGGTCGTTCACCAAGCTGAAACTGTTGAAAAGATAATGGTCTTATTCTGAACATAATAGAAATGCATAGTTTATATTCTGTCAATTGTAGTTGTTTCCTTTATACCAAGGAAAATAAGCATATTTTGTATACAGATTGTCTGCGGTACACTCCAAATTAATAAGTAAGCATGTCCTTATGTATAATTTGTTATACCGACTGTCTGACACTGCAGTGTTTTGTTGTGCCTTACAACAAACAATGTTGCTGATGGTGAGGAGCTATTAAGTCAGTCACTTCATTCTGCCCTAGGAATTCACTTTGTTTATGTATTTATCTGGCAATTACAATATTTATTATGTTGGTCAAGAGTAATTTAACTGGTTATTTTTGTATTTTATGTGCTCTATTCAGGGTGATTTGTTTTGTTTTTATCACTATATGACCACATATATATACCTTGTGAAGAGATATCAGAATTTTATTATTCTGAATATGTCACCAATGGACTAGTGGAGAGTCCTTGGTTGCTCTTTGAATTTTTGCAGGAATAAAGCCCATAACCATACGCTGTCTCCAGAGACAAAAATGGTGCAGCACACCTGTTCTTATCAAATCTGGAAATAATTAGCTACTTTACATTGTCTTAAAGTTTTATCTAATTCATTCCTGAATTGAGCCCAAATATATGCAAATTTTCATACATCAGTAGGTATGAAATTATGAGCAAATTATGAGCTGTTCATGGCAATAATTAGTTATCCTGATTAGCGAAGACATACATCTTAAGGTATTTATCAGGATCTTGGTTTACTCCCTCAGTTTGAACATTGGTCTGAGGATTATAGACCAAAGAGAATTTGAACTTGATACCAAAATTCTTGTATACAGCTTGTGAAAACTTAGATGTAAATTGTGCACCTCAGTCTGAAATGATCTCTTAAGGGCATCCATGAAGCTGAAAGTTCTTAAGGAAAGTTCTTAAGGAATAGATCGGCTAGAGAGGCAGAGAAAGGTAAATTCTTGAGAAGCACAAAATGGGCCATTTTAAAGAATCGGTCTACCACAACTCATATAATATTCCATCTTGCTGATAATGGGAGTGCAACAAAGTCCATAGAGTTGTGACTTCATGGCCAACTTGGTCTTTTGTAAGTGTTGAAGTAGTTCTGCAGTTTTCTGATTCACCACAAGAACTGCAGGTAGCCATAAAATCCAGAATAGCTTTGCAGAGTCGTACATCAATAGTTTCTAGAAACAAATGAAAACATCTTCCCGACACAGGGATATACAGAACATTTAGTCTGATGCACCCACTGTAATAGCCTAGGTCTTAATTCTAGAGATGTTCACTGACCCCAGTTTTCTGGTTTTGGTTTTGGATCTGGATTAACTTCGTGTTTTGGTTTTGGTTATGGTTTTGGCAAAACCGCCCTTGCGTGTTTTGTTTTTGGGTCCCTATTTTTTCTGAAATCCTTATTTTTTTTTGCTAAAATCACATAATTTTGCTTTCCCCTCCCCTACATTTTTATTAACCTCAATAACACTAATTTCAAGTCATTTGCAGTCAATTTTGACCACCTCAAAGGTCACAATATTATTTTCATACACTTTCAAACAAAGAATGCAGCAGTTCTTGCTAGTGATAAGAAGAAGACCATTGAAACATGTATATTAATAAAGTATATTAATAAAGTACAAGTTTTATTTTTAACAAGTAGATCGCTGAGTGCCTTCCAATACACAATTCTTCCTATCCTCTTCATGTTTCAATAATAGCTATTTGTGTAATAGTGCACCACCCAGTAAACTATTCTAACATTTGTAATTATATTTTGATACTGGAATAGCGATACCTAGTGCAGTGGTACCCTCCTTGTAGTAAAAAGAAGAAGACCATTGTCATGCCTGGGCATAAGACCAAAATATCCACCTCTTATGTGTGGAATTATTTTTAAACAAATCCTGACAACAGTTGTCTAGCCATTTGTAGCATTGTAAGGCCACAGTCAGTAGAGGTAGGGACCTTAACCATCAATGAGCCTTATCCATGTTATGCCATTTGAGGCAAGTTCATGAAAAGCTTTTGTGAAAATCAGAAACTTATGCTAACATTTAACAACAAGCAGTCCAGCATCAGCTACCTCCCTTCTCTCAGCTAGATCACAGCACCTGCAATCTACACCCCCAACACCTTCATCCTCATCAATATCCTCACAGGTGATCAGATTTAGTCCTGCATCCAAGTTTCTAAGGTGAGATGACTCCTCCCCTATCCAGGACTCCGCAGAAAAATCCTTGAGCTTTAGGCCCACTGCTGCTGCTGCTCCTGTTGCTGATGGTGGATCTTCAACCCAGAAGCAGACCAAGAAGAAGGTTACTAGTAGTTTACAACAATTGACTGTTAAAAAATCCTTTGCAAGAGAAAGCAAGTATGAAAGCTTTCACCCAGTCGCAAAGCGGATCACAGACGCCATGGTGACTATGCTAGTATTAGATCTGCGTCCAATATCCACTTTTAATGCAGCTGGTTTTAGACAGTTAATTGAGGTCTCCTGTCCCTGTTACTAAATTCCATCATGACACCATTTTACTAGAAAAGCTATTCCTCACCTCTACTAGAAGGTTCGTAAAAATGTAATTATTGGGCTACAAAATGCCTTTCTACCGACTGTACACTTAACCACAGATATGTGGACAAGCGGAACTGGACAAACTAAAGATTATACGATTGTGAAAGCCCACTGGGTTGGTGGTTTGCCTTCGCCAGCAGGGACAGCAGCAGCATGTACCCAAGAACATCACATTTTTCAGAGGCCTGCTACACTGTGTATCATCTGCTTTAGAAAGAGGCACATTATTATTATTATCGTAGATTTGTAAGGCACCACAGTGCTCCACAGTGCCGTACAGTAGGGAAGACATGGACATACATAAAAAAAAAGACATACGCAAAACAAGAACAGACAAGGCCGAACAAGGGAATGGAGACACGAAATCAAAGGGTATGGAGGACTCTGCTCATTAGAGAGCTTGCAATCTAAAGGAAAGAGGGCACAGCTGAAACAAGAGGAGCGAATGTGGCTCAGAGTGGAGATTGAGATAGTTGTGAGGGTCCACTAGTGTGAATAGTGTTATCGAGGATAAGGTCACCTCTAAAAAAAGAGATGGGTTTTCAAAGAGCATCTAAAGATTTGAAGGCTGTGGGGAAGTCTGATTGAGTATGGTAGGGAATGCAACAAGTGGAAAGAAGCACGGGAGAAGTCTTGAAGGCAGGAGTGAGAGGTGGTTATCAGAGACGAGACAAGGAGTAGGTCAGAGGTAATACCACTGACAACCTGTTTGAAAAACTAAGGGATGTCATTGCAACATGGCTTATGCTTCTTGGACTCTACTGAGGATATGTGATTTCTAATAACGCCACCAATTTTGTTAGAGCATTACAGCTGGTGGAAATCCATCACATTCCCTGTTTTACTCACACAATCAACTTTGTCGTACAGAACTTTTTAAAAAATGACAGTGACATGCAGGAGATGCTGCCTGTGTCCCGAAATATTTAGGGTCATTTTCGGGATTCTGCAACAGTATGTAGGAGAATGCAGCAGCTGCAAGAAGAAAATAATTTAGGGGAAATGTACTTTAGTCCTGCGCAGTGGAGAATACTTTCCGTGTTGTGCAAGGTGCTGAAACCACTCGAAGTAGATACCTGTGAAGAGAGTGCAGACACAGTTAGCTTGAGTCAAGTGATTCCCCTAATTAGACTTTTTGAAAAGTAGCAAAAGAAATTGAAGGAGGAAATAAAATTAAACAAAGCAATTCCGCTAATTATGTTGGACTTGAAGATTAAGTACTTTATTCGCTTAGCCAGGATACAAGAGTTATCAACATCTTGAAATTGGATCATTACATTTTGGCAATGGTGCGTTGTGCTTGATCCTAGGTTTAAGAGCTATGTCTTCTCTTTTTTCCAACTGACGCAAATCTCAAGAGATGCAATGAGCTCCTGGTCAGCAAGCTGACGGCTCAAGTGGTACATGACATAATGACGTCTCCTCCTTCAGTTTCTCTGGAAATTGCTGCTAGGAAAAAACTTAGCTTTTCCAAAACACCCAGTGGTGATGCAGATGAGTCTGCACAACATTTTGACATTTGGTCTGGTCAAAAAGAATTGCCCAAAAATCGGACAGCTCTTCCCTAAAATGAACTGAAAATTCCATGATGAAGGCCATTACCGGCAATTACATGAAAGTACACAGACTTCTGTGATGGTGGATTTCAGTGGGGATGAATTAGTATTGTTTGAGGATGATGTACACACTGATGAGGGTGAATATGATGACAGTGTAGATTGCAGGTGCTGAGATCTAGCTGAGAGAAGGGAGCTAGCTGATGCTGGTATGCTTGGTAATATTTTGGGTAGAATGCCATGTTGGCAATTTTAAGTTTTTCTACAGTAAACTTTCACCTTTATTAGAGGTGTTTTTTTCTTTAAAAAGGTACAAGCTTTTTGTTTCCCTGACTTAAATCCACTATGCACTTGAACATAGGCTTAAGCACAAGAGATAGAGGTATTAGTATCTTCATGACTGAGACTGTAAAGTGACAAGAACAATGCCACCTCTCCTGTTTCTGTATGAGCTATGGCACAGTAGAATATCACTGGAGACTTTTAAGAACACTGACAGTCCTATTATTACAATTTCTGTTTCAGCACTGAACCCTGCCACGTCTCCTGTTTCTGAGTGACCTATGGTACAGTACAATGTGACTGCAGATTTAGAAGACCAAGCCTGCCAGCCCTATTAGTTGTATTTCAGCAATGACAATTAGCAATGGAGTAATGGAGCTCTCCTCTTTGTGTGGTACCCATGTAACACAGTACAATGTGACTGCATATTTAGAAGACCAAGCCTGCCAGCCCTATTATTTCTAATTCAGCTATGACAATTAGCAATGGAGCTTTCCTCTTTATGTGTTACCTATATAACACAGTACGATGTGACTGCAGATTTAGAAGACCAAGTCTGCCAGCCCTATTATTTCTCTTTCAGCAAGGACAATTAGCAATGGAGCAATGGAGCTCTCCTCTTTGTGTGTTACCTATATAGCACAGTACAATGTGACTGCAGATTTAGAAGACCAAGCCTGCCATTCCTTTTATTTCTATTTCAGCAATGACAATCAACAATGGAGCAATGGAGCTCTCCTGAATGTCACTGGAGACTTTGAAGAACACTGCTACCCCTGCACTTCCTTCTCTACCTATGATGCTGTCCAACTGCACTAGAGACTGCCAAGAACTGTGCTACCCCTTCTGTGTCCCTCTGTGACATGGCGCTGGATCACCGTGGAGGATGGTACTTATAGAATCCAAAACTTGAGAGATCTGACGACATAGTGATGACGTTTTGCCTCGTTTTCATTTCAGTGGGCGAGCGAAAGTACCAGGCCGGCTCAGCTCGGTACTCGGATCTGCTAACCTCGGGTGTGTTCGGTTCTAGGGGAACCGAGCCTGAGCATCTCTACTTAATTCGGGTGCAACAAAGGACTTCCTCTGTGGAAGTTCTTTGGGTTTTATTATTATTATTATTATTATTATTATTATTAAGCTTTATTTATAGGGTGCAATGTGTGCAGCGCTGCACATATTACAAACAGTAGACCTCACAGGATAAACATCAAAGAACAATAAATAAGTATTACTTAGACTTCAAAGGTTCCAAACAGTACAGAATCAGTGTGGCTGGAGCAAAAGTAATATGTATTGAGACAGGAGGGACAAGGGCCCTGCTCGTGAGAGCTTACATACTAAAGGGAGTGCAAACAGACAGCAGGCACATAAGGGAGTCAGTGGAGGGTATCAGGCACAAAGGGAGCACGTACAAGGACAGGGGAGGAGGGAGATGAGAAGATTAAGCATGGAGAAGGTTAAGAGGATGGCTGGTAGACTGTGAGGAACAGATGAGTTTTAAGTGCCCATTTGAACGTGCACAGGTTAGGGGACAATCTGATAAAATGAGGGAAGTCATTCCAGTGTAGGGGGATGAGGTGATCAGTGTGGAGGTGAGGCGACAGTCATTGGCCAATCGCTGGGAACGAGTGGGAGTGTGAATGTAGAGGAGATTGGAGATATAATGGGCAGGGGAGTAGGAGATGGCCTTGTAGGTGAGGTTGAGGAGTTTCAACAGGATTCTGTAGAGGAAGGGGAGCCAGTGTAAGGCAAGACAGAGAGGGGAGGCAGAGGAAGAATGGCATGAAAGGATGATAAGTCTTTCAGCCGCTTTGAGTATAGAACGAAGAGAGGCAAGGTGGGAGCGCAGGAGGCCAGTGAGAAGAAGATTACAAGAATCAAGATGGGAAATAATATGTGCATGGATGATGGATTTGATGGCATCCTGGGAGTAGTTGAAAGCTACAGGATTGGGCAAGAGATTGAATGTGGGTAGAAAAAGAGAGGGAGGAATCGAGGGTGACACCCAGGCAGCAGAGTTGGAGAACAGAGGAGATGGTGGTGTTGTTAACAGTGATAGAGAGATTAAGGTGGGATGAAGATTTTAGAAGAAGGGAAAACAATGAGTTTAGTTTTGGCCATGTTGATTTTAAGAAAGTACAATAGCAGTATTACCCACTATGCAAGCTAGGTCCAGAATGAGTTTGGGTTTGTTAGATTCCTCAACATCATCTCAATCAAAAGACCTAGAGAGGGTATTAGCTTTAGTGTTTTGAGTACCAGTGTGGAAATTAATCTCAAAGTTGAATCGAGAGAAAAAAAGAGTGACCACCTAGCCTGTCTTGGATCAGTCGACGGGCTGCCTGTAGTTACTCAAAGTTTTTATTGTCGGTGTATTATGTGATCTTATGATTAGTCCCCTCAAGCAGATGTCGCCACTCTTCTGATGCAAATTTGCTTGTCAATAATCTCTCTATTTCTGATCCCACAAGGATGAAGTTTTCCAGAAACTGCTTTTTTGGAAATCACAGTTTCAACACCTCTCAAAATGCATCAACCTCCAGAAGAAAGTGTTAAGACTAGTTTGGCTGTCTCAGGATGGAATCTGATGTAAAGGCTTGCTTCAACTGCTCTAAAGCAAGAACGGCTTCACTAGCATTCTTGCTAGTGAAAGCTGTAACGAAAGGTGTCATGGTGGAATAGTTCCTGATGATTTGCCAGGAATCAATGATTGAAATAGTGGAGGGGCATTACATAGTCCAAAGGGCATCACCAGGTAATCAAAGGAAATAAAAAGGTATTAAATGCTGTCTTCCACTCATCCCCCTGCTTCATGTGGATTAAATTATATAATTCTCATAAATCCAGCTTGGTTAATTTGTGGCACCTTTAATTCTATCAAATAACTCGGATCAGAGTAATGGGGTGTTCTTCTTGATAGCGATGGCATTTAAAGCCCTATAATCGATACACACAAAAATCACCTTTTTTCGACAAAAGAAAACCCCACTCCAGCATGTGATGTAGACTTCCTGATGAAGCCTCTCTGGAGGTTTTCTTTAATGTACTACTCTGACATGGCCTGTATCTCAGGTAATGACAATGGATACACACTCACTAGGAGGAATTTTACCAGATGTGATCAATAGCATAATCCCACTCTTGGTGAGGAAGAAGTTATTCTGCTTACCCTTTGTCAACAACATCAGTAAATTCATGGTATTATGGTGGAATTTGAAGTTCTGACTGCTTGGTTCATACTGAGAGAGAGACAAAGGAGGTAGTACCTTGGTTACACAGAGGAAATGACACCAATCCGCCCAAGACATTCCTTGAACAAAACTCTAATTAAGAACAGGAGCATGGTATTGTACCCAGGATGATCAAAGAATCACAAGATTGATTCTTTGGTTAAATATATAGAATGGAACACTCCAAGTTGCATATTAAAAGACATGGTTTGTCAAGGATGGTACCTCCATGAAGATAATTACCATCAACAATTACTAATGTTAGTTGTTTGGGTATTGGAGTCACAGAGATTTCCAGTTGCTTTACCATAGCAGCAGAAATAAATTCCCCTACTGCCCCAGAACTGTGAAAGGCAGGGGACTCAATTATCCATTAGGGGTATTAAATTGCACCATCGTTGAAAAGGGTGGAGAGTTCTATTTTTCGAGGAAACAAGATAATAAAACCTATATCTAGGTTTTGGAGTTTCCTGGTTTCTTAAGTCATTGTTTTACTTAATGGTCAGGAGCTGCACAGTACAGACAAAGATTGTATTTAAACCAGATTTATAGGTATTTGAAACCGAGATACAAGCTGGACAGTGGTATGCCTAGCTTGCTCCTTTTTTACAGTTCTCTCTCAAAACCAAATATCCACTTTGTTAAATAGTGATGTTAAATCATCTAATTTAGGCAACACTTCATTAGAGATTAGTTAATTTTTAATTTAGTCAGACAAACCTTATCAAAAATTGCCACTAATGTATAACATATTGGGCCATTGTCTGTGACCCTTGGTGAAGCCTCAGTATAAGAGTTGCAGCAGATCATACCTTGCCAGGCTCATCAAAAATTTAGCAAAACGTCTCTATTAAAAATGCAGCATTGTGCAACATAGGATCATTATATTCCCAAAGCTGTGAAACCCAAGGTAAGGCCTCTCTGCGGTTTTGGGATCACCATCAAACATTCTAGGTTTTTCAATCGAGAGATGAGAAGGTTGGTTGGTTATTACTGTAACAGGAGATGTGGAGGAAGCTGGGGGCAACCCGGTGATCATCTGAAGGAATCCAGGTGATGGGAGAATCCGTTAAGATACTGCAGAATTTGGATTTGATTAGCCTCCTGTTTCTTAATGCTTATAATAAGGTGTTGCAGCAAGTCACAAGGCATAGGTGCTCCAGCCTAGTCCATGGCAAGAGTATACTATCAGGTCTGGTGTTGTGGACACAACACCAGCTAAGATTAACATGGCCAGAGTGGAGTGTGCAAAGTCTTAGTTAATACCAGTATTCACCAGGACCTCCGCAAAGCAGGATGGAATTGGCTGCATGTAGTAAACAAGCAGCAGTCCACCAAACTGGCCCCTTAGAGTGGTAGGTGGACCACTACAGGTAAGAAGTTCTGAAGGCAGAATTGTCAAACTAGCCAAGGTCAGCAAGGTGCAGGCTAAATTAAAGGAATCAGCAAGCAGAGGGATAGTCAGGAAAAGCCAAAGCTCAAAACCAATCTGTCAGCGTAGTGCAAAGTCAGGATCCATGTATCACAAAGACAGGAATAAGCTGGGTCAATATTTAGGAATCAAGCAGTCAACAGGATCACATGCTCAGCAGTTCATAACAACAAAGCTCATACTCTGGCAAAGAATGACATGCAGAGTTTGTTTAAATACTGTTTGAGAGTTAAACTCCATGCCTTAGTGATGTCAGTGATCACCTGATCACTTCTCAGTAAACTTGCATCAGCTGTGCCTTCCACCCTATGAAGTGAAAGATAGATACTGAGTCATGCATCTAAATGTAGGATTCCTGACAAATTAGGACTAAGAGACCTCAACTGCATGCAACTTTTATAAGGCCCTAACTCCTACCAATCTTTGCACAAGCAATGTTAGAATTTTGTTTCTCTGCTCGTGCTTTAAATGATTTGTCCCTCATGACTCTACATTCTCTTACTTTAGCTTTATTCCACAATATTATATATGAAATAAAAAGGTAAATAGGTTTAGCGTGCATTTATGACAATTATACATACATGCCAACTTTCAAAAGTCATGTGACAGGGGGCAGGAGGGGGCGGTGGTGATGTCGTTGCATCACCATAGCCCCGCCCCACTATAAAATGCAAAATTCATGGCATTGAATAGTGTGGGCGTGGTTTAATGACGCGATTAAGCCCAGACCCCGCCATTCAATGCTGTGAATTTGGCAAATCCAAGAAGTTTGCCTACTCTTCCGTGAGCCTCCCGGGAATACTGGTATACATTATACAAAAAAAAAGTGCTAACATGGAAATACAATAAGAGTGAAAAGTATTTTTTTTTTTTAATGATTTTATTAATATTTATCAATAAAAATAAAAACAAACACATAAACTCCAAGCCAGGTTAAACAAACTCAGTATGCTACCTCAGCTGCATAAACAGTGTGTGAATTTACAAATCTATTTGAGAGATGGATAAAAAAGGGGACATACAGTACCATCTTAATATTTAAATATATAATTTTCATCAATATTTTATAGATTTATTTATTTTTTACTGCATAATAAAGTATGAATGACATATACAGAAAACAACAAACATTTTGAATGAGACAATCACAGAGCAAATATCCAGCAATGTCACTCACACAACAGTAAAATGTAATGCAGTATAACAAAATAGTAATGGGTAAGGGACGGGAGGTTAGGGTATTGGACATTGAAGGGGTGTAGGGTAGGCAAGTGGGGAAGGGGGAATGGTCGTCTCATGAGGTATACTAAGAAAAGCATGTTCACCTTCAGGAGGGAGCGCTATCAGGTCTGTATGGGAGTAGTTTAAAGTAGTGAGAGGGTCAATGTTATATGGAATTGTGTAGGGCAGAGATTGTTTGGAGGAAGAAGAATCTGCGGGACCATAGGCATAGAGCCAGGGGGCCCAAATTTGATGAAATTAAAAAATGTCTGATTTGAGTTTGTGAAAGAGAGCTGGATAGTTCTCTCGATATAGGGATTCATGTGAGGTGGTCATATATACCCCCAGGTATTTTAATTTTTTTCTTCTGCCACCTAAAGTGAAAATGGGAGGTGAGATCACAGCAGTCCTGTGAGGGCACATTGAGAAATAGGGCTTCGTATTTTGTTATGTTGATTTTATACCCGGACAGGTCGCCATATCTCGTGAGGAGGCAGAACAGGTTGGGCTTGAGATGTTCTTGGCTGCTGGAGTGTGAGGAGTATATCGTCAGCAAACAGTGAAAGCTTACTCTCCAGAGACCCCGTCTCCACTCCTCTGATATCTGGGGAGGCTCGGATAGTGGCTGCCAAAGGCTCAATGACCAAGGCGAAAATTAAAGGGGAGAGTAGGCATCCTTGGCGGGTGCCGTTGCTTATTGGAACGGGAGCAGAAGGAGAACCATTAACCATAACATTAGCAGAGGGATGAGAATACAAGGCCTGGACCCCCGACAAGATATCCCCAGACAGAGCGAAATGCTTAAGGGTGTGAGTCATGAACTGCCAGGAGATCCTGTCAAAGGCCTTTTCGGCATCTAGGGAGAAAATAATGGAGGGAGTTTTCCTGGTGTTGAGTATGTGAATGAGGTTGATAGTTCTCCTCGTGTTATCCCTGGACTGCCTACCGGGGACAAACCCCACCTAATCATAGTTAACTAACCCAGGGAGTACAGTGTTTAAGCGATTGGCCAGGATGTTAGCGTATAGTTTCAAGTCACTGTTAAAGAGAGATATTGGGCGGTAACTAGCACAATTATGGACGTCCTTACCCTCCTTGTGGATCAGGGTTATCCGAGCCTCCAGAGATTCTTTGGGCCAGGGGTTGCCCTTCAGGATAGAATTAAAAAGAGTGGAGAGGCGAGGGGCCAGAAGAACAGCAAACTTCTTATAGTAAGCTGCCGAGAACCCATCAGCACCAGGTGCCTTACCTGTTTTCTGAGCCTTAATAACCTGCCCTACCTCCTCTAAGAAGATGGGTTCACTAAGACGATCGGCAGCCTGGTTAGTAAGCTTCGGAAGACGAGCGTTTTCCAGGAATTTATCTATATGCTCTGCCAGATCCCGAAGTGCCGAAGTGTTGGGGGGTCAAGGGAGATTATACAGTTTTAGATAATAGTTCTGGAATTCCGAGCAAATTAATTTTGGATCATAGACCAGAACTCCTGAGGAATCCCTAACAGCCATAAGATTACGGGCCGAGACTTTGGTCCGCAGCCGAGTGGCCAAGAGCTTGTCCACCTTATCACCCATTGGTTCAGCCATTTCAGCTTGTTGGCCACTCGGTGGGAGAGAAGCAGGTTAAGTTCACCCCTCACAGAAACCATCTGTTCGAGTACAGCAGGGTCAGGATTAGATTTGTGTTGTTTCTCCAGCCGCTGGAGGGCCGTGGAGAGACGCATAGTTTCGGCCATTCTAGCCTTTTTGGCATTTGCTGCCAAAGCCAATAGGTGACCTCTAATGACTGCCTTATGAGCATTCCAGAGAGTGGAGGGTGAGATATCAGGAGACTCATTTGTTTCAAAATATTCGGATTTTAGGGATGTAATATGAGCTACTGTGTTTTGGTCGTGGAGAAGGGACTCGTTGAGTCTCCAGGAAAAGGTAGAGGAGCGAGACAATAGGGAGGAGAGGTCCATCGAAATTGGGGCATGGTCCAACCATGTAATTGAATGGATATTAGAGTTGGTGAGTTTAAGGGTCAGGTCGTGGTTGAGCAGTACCATGTCGATTCGGGAATAGGTGTTATGAACTGAGGAATAGAAAGAATAATCTCGGGCCAAAGGGTCAGAGATTCTCCAAGTATTATACAGATTGTGCAGCTTCAGAAAATCTTGCAAAGCCCTGGAGTTCCTCCTATCCCTCCCGTCGGAAAGAGCAGCTGAAGGGGCAGATCTATCCAGATGGGGGGTAAGAACCGCATTAAAGTCTCCACCCACTATCAATTCTCCCTTACGAACCTGAGAAAGTGTAACTCCTAGGCGTTTAAAGAATTAATGCTGATCTTGGTTCGGGGCATAAATATTCACTAGAGTGCACGGGCGGTTGTTCAATTTACCCACTAGGATAAGATATCTACCTTCTTTGTCTCTGTGTGTGTCTGTGAGATCGAAAACAAGATTACGCGAGAAAAGGGGTAGGAGGACGGGTGTGGTGCAGAACGCCCGTCCAGGGTGCTAGTGGGGCAGAAGGAGCGGTACTCTAGGTACCTGGGGACCAGCTGAGAGCAACCAAGCTCTAAGGGGGAGATAGCTAGGAATTACCAATCGAGAGGGCGACAGGTAAATGGCTGACAGGGGGGGGGAGGAGGGAGGTGGGTACCTGCCTCCCAGTGGGCCCATGTGTGTGTGTGCGGGGAGGGGGGGTGACGGATTAGGGCATATCAGTAAGATAGAACCACATAGTGCAAACATATACAGTAACTATGTTACATTATCTAACTAGAGGGTACAATGGAAGCAGACGGATGTTTGCAAATGCAAATATGTGCCAATGTAAACATGTAAAGAAATCCAACAGTAAAATGAAAAACAATTACAGAGCAGGTCCAAACAGACCTTAAAATCAGCCAAACAGGCCTGCCAGTGGTCATAGGAGAGATGCGGCCTTCCGAGGGAGGTCCATGCAGGCGTTACGCTGTGACTCCAAGGAGGCCACGGGTATGGATATCCATCTGCAAGCGGAGAGAGCAAAAACAAAAAGGCAAACAGAAACAACGGGCCAGGACATGTAAGCGGTACAATTAAAATTTTAGGCAACATATGAACATTTCGAAGGACCTGTCCCCGGGTAGGCATAGTTCCTCAGATAGCCTCCGGCAGGGGTAGCCAGTAGACGATCAGCTACAGCTATCAGTAGGCCTATTCCAGATGGACCTTCCTTGGGTGAGGAGTTTCTCATCCCTAAAAGACAGTCAGGGAGATAAGTTACGAAGTCTTGCGAGGGGTGGAAGATTTCTGGACTGTGGACCATTCGCCTCGCGGAGTTCTTTGGGGCCGTGGATTTGTGTCCTGATTGCCCGAGGTAGATGGTTGAGAAGCGCCCGGGGGGGCCCGGGAGCAAGGCCTAAGTGTTGGAGAAGAGCTTGCGCCTCCGGCAGTGTGCGGGCGGAAATCTGACATTCTTGATGCCAGAGGAAGAGGCGGAAGGGGAAGCCCCACCGATAACGGACATTATGATCTCGTAATGCTTGCGTTACTGGGGCGAACTCCCGACGTCTGGCCAGAGTGGTCGGTGAGAAGTCCTGAAAGATCTGTATGTTGTGACCCTCGAATGTCAGGGTATGTAATTTTCTGGCTCCACGCAAGACCATCTCCTTGGTAGTACAGAAATTAAGTCGTAAAATGACATCTCTAGGCTTGTTGTGGTCGGTCGATCTGGGCTTTAGGGCCCTATGGGCTCTGTCCAATAGTAAGTGGTCCTCCGGGACCTCAGGGGCCAATTGGGAGAAAAGCTTCTTCAAGTATTGGTCCAGATGAGCAGATTCGACCATTTCGGGAATGCCCTTCAGGCGCAGATTATTCTGCCTTGCCCGATTGTCCATATCCTCTTAATATTCCTGCGCAGATGTCAAGTCACTACGAAGGCATACAATATCCTCCTCCATGCCTGTCTGAGAGTACACCACCGTCTCCAATCTTTGTTCAACTTGTTCAGTACGGGCTCCAATTGAAGCCACCTCCGCCCGTAGTAAGTGGAGGGCAGCTTGCACTTCTGAGTGGACGGAAGATTTCAGTTCGTTCATTTCTTTGATTAGCGTTAGGAAGTCCCGTCTGGTTATCGGGGACGTGTCATCTTCCTCTGAGTCAGATTCAGCAGAAGTGTGAGGGGAGTCCGTCCTCGCCCGATGCGGGGTTGAGGGAGTTCTTTAGGGTGGGATTTCTTACTTCCCTTAGGCATTGTGGAGGAACCTCAAAAGCTGGACTTTTAAGCAGCAGGAGGGGCGGTATGACCAGGCCTGTTAGTAGAGTAAATTACAATGGGCGGGTCCACATAGGGAAGAGGACTCACATGGATATGGGTAAAAGCAGTGTAGAAAATACTTCCCCACCTGTCAGCATTTTAGGGGGTTACAGGGTCATTGAGCACCACTGGGGATCTGGGACAGGCTCCAATAATAGGTAGAATACAAAATGGGCTGGGACCGTGGTATTTAAGTTGACGTGAAGCTTGTAACCTTAGAAGTCCAAGAGACTCACAATGCTTGGAGAAAGCAGGAAGGGTGGGCAGGTAAAGTGAAGTTGCCGCGTGTGGTAGGCTCCTAACACTAACCTGTCTCCTATGAGCTTGGCTACTGGCACTGACCGGCTTCTCTGGTCCCCTCGCTGGCTCCACTTGTCTTCTGTCCTCAGGGAGCCGAACTTCGGCCACAGATTTAGCCCGGGTCCTCTGGGCTAGCAGATCAGCGCTGCTTCTTGCACCCAACTGCTGCAGGGGGTCCTCTTACAATGCTTTTTGTCAGAGAGAAGGGTTAGATATCCCCAGCAGACCACGTTTTATTATCCGGAAATGCTGTTGGTGATTGATGGCTAGCAGGCCACTGATGGTGGGGGCCTCCGATTTCTGGCCCGATCACAGGTCCCAGATGAAGGCTTATAGAGGTAGACCCAGCGCAGGGAGTTCCGGTGCGGTCCGCCCGACCGTAAGTTCCGCTGCGAAACCGGAAGTGGAGGGGTCCGCCGGTCAAGTCCCAACCCGAGCCCCAGGTCTTCGCCGGAAGTAGGCCTCCGGTCCCCGCTCACCTCTGTCCACAAGTCCCGCGATGCAGCGCAGCCACACACCCGATATCACCCCTTCCCTCCGATGCCAGCGATACCGGCTTGAGTGTGAATAGGCCGGCCTAGAGGTGTGAGACTCCGCCGGGCAGGTAACCATGCTCGTGGCTTCGGCTTCTGCGGGGCTCGTTGGGTAGCGGGGCTCAGTGGGTAGTGGGGCTCCGCTTAGAAAAGCCCCAATGGGTTGTGTGGGGGCTTATATGGGCAGCCAGGTGTCGGGTAAGGCTTAGCGTGGCGGGAGCCAATTTTGGAGTCACCGGGAGCGAGAGACAGTTGTCCAGCTGCCTCTGGGGTAACCAGATCAGATTCCCAATCTTCTGGATCAGATTAGAGGGATTATATCCCAAATTAATCTCCAAATTGGGTACCTGGACGCAGGAGCTGGTGTGATATGCGACCATCCGAAATGGCTTCCTAGCCACGCCCCCTAATATTTTATAGATTTAAATGATTTCTGTCAGATAATTGCTCTGTTATATATAAATTTGTGAAATGGGCATCCTGAAATATTTGTGTGGTGGAAAGAGCTAACAAAGGCATTTTGTCTCTAAAAGGCCTACATTCATAGAGTTCTTTGTGTCAGTATAGTCATAGAGATACTGCTGAGACAGATTTATCTGTCGGTGTCATTGTGTGCATTGCTCTTAGTATAACTGTTTGAAGGGCACCTTATATTAAGAACTATGCAGACTATGCAGAACCATACTCCTTCTGATATTCACATCCCTGTTTGTTTTGCTTGACTCAGTGCTTAGAATCATATGTACACTTGTATTGTTGTAAAATCATTATAAAGGGATTGCTTACCTTTTCCTCGGACAGTGCATATGCCAAGATATCAGGTAAACTGTCATTCATCAGTATCTTTATTCACTGAGTGGAGCCCCTAATACTTGATTGATTGCCTGTTTCATAAAGCCAAGTATCTTGCTTGTCCAAAATCAATCAAGACAGTGATTTATTTAGATCGTATCTGTGTATCTATTGTATCACTGGAATATTGCAACAAATCTTACCATGCCTCACTGTACAATTTGCTGTCTTATGCTTCCGGTTTATGTTTGAACAAATGGTTATTTATTTCCAGTTATTATACAAAGCTCACATATTACAAAGCTTGCAATCTATATTCCCAACCACACATAGACACATAGACACATTAGGATTAATTTTTTCAGAAGCCAATTCACCTACCAGTGTGAGAGGAAATCAGAGCAGGTAAGATTAGATTTATCAAAATTTAGGACCTGGAGAGGACTGGATAATGTGAATTATGTCTTGGTATGTAAACACACAGATTTGAAAGAATATCTGCTTTATTTTACACAAATCTGTATATTGGCAGAATAGCACTCGGGCCAAGTTGTGGCTGTTATCCTGGATATGCTGGTGTATGGTCTATTATGTTAGAATGGTGATATATGATACAGTTGACTTTGATATGTACAGTATTTACTTATTTTGCATGACACATATACTAAGTATCTCATTTACAACAAGCAATTGGCCTAGGCACAGCCCCAAATCATCTTTGGTAGTGTTGCTTCAGGGTACCTTGACTTCCGCCCAGATACAGTATCGGGAGGGTATGTGGTGCAGTAAGGTTACAGTGTGTTTGCAGTCTTACTTTGTGTCATTAACGCCCAGATACAGCAATCTGAACAGCTGGCCGTGACTGGTGTCACCTTAGTCACTTAGCAACACCTTTTCTGCCACCACAAAGGATTTATTATTGTATTCTTACGTTCATCAGAACCACTTATTAATATTTCACACTTAATATACACATGTAGCATGAGCCTCGCTGGGCTTCATAAGTTCACAAAAAATCATAGAGAACACACTAGATTAAATTTATTTAAAAAATGTTTCCAAGGCTTAGTTACAAAAATTAAAAACAAGACATACAATATATTTGCACAAATAAGTTTCAGAAAATAAAATCAGAGTCACTACTTACTAGTTAAGACCTGGGGGTAAATGTATCAATCTCCGGTTTTGTCAACTCTCGGGAGTTCGGCGAGATGACAGCTAAAATTTAAAGCGGCGCTGCCTTGTAAAGGCAAGTTTCCCTTTACAAGGGAGCGCCACTTTAAATTTAAGCTATCATCTTGCCGAACTCCCGCGAGTTGACAAAACCGGAGATTGATACATTTACCCCCTGGTGTGTGAGGGGACACATTTGAGAAAAATGAGACATTTCAATCTGGATAGAACCCCTCATGAAAATGCACACGTTATTGTTAAGTCAGAAGATTTTAAACCTTTTTGCCACATAGCTCTCACCCCCCACCTTTGGAGTTTAGCTGTCAATAAGGACAGATTGATCTCCCAAATGTCACAGGGCTTTCAAAGGGAGCTAGGGTTGTCCTGAGATCAGGAATGTTCACAGGACCTTAAATTCTCACCTCTGCTCTGCTTGAGTGGCTAGATGGTTTACAACTTTTTGGCTTCAAACTCCTCCAAGATTCTATCTCTCCCTGGTCTGGCTATTTTCAACAGATTAATGACACTTGCATAAGTTCAAACTCATGTCATTTAGCAAATCACACATTGAGATTACATTACAAAGTTACATACAATATACATTGTCATACATGAATTCAACAGAAAATAACACTTAGTCATTAGATATACTACATAATTGTCACACTTTGTGAGAATGTGCCGTACAGGCAACATCTATATCTCTGCCTAAGCTGGAGTGCTAGTTGTGACCACATTGACAATCTTTATGGGGCAGATTCATTTAAGAGCGAAGTCATTTAGAAACCTTTTGCGAGATGGTGTGTGATGGTGTGCACGGTACCGGCAATTATGGTATAAAAAATATTTTGCTCATATTTGTGAGGTGCAAGCAACAATTTGAAAATGTTTTACCAGGAACCTCAAGCTGGATTACTACAGGACTTCGCTTTAAATTGAATGTGCCCCTAGGTCTCTATGTCAGCCCCTATGTGGCTCCCTCTTACTGTCGTGCATATAGTTCTCAAGCAGACCTTGTCTGTAAGTCCAATCTCTATATCCCAAACTGACAGTACCAACTCTACAGGTCACAGTGTACCTTACACGCCAATACAACCATCTCTATATGCCACAATAAATCTGCAAATCTTTAAACTGCTCACACATACCACATCATGTTCCTAACTTTCTAAACACAAGTTTCTCTTAATTCATAAACGATCTGTATCTGTGTGTCCTTATTTAGATTTGCATGTAGCAAATCCATATTCATTAAATATAACAATTCATATATTAGTAATTCCACTGATAGAGTACATAATGCAATCTATAGAGTGAGTAAATCCATGTGACCAACCTCTGATGTTATGGATACATTTTGTAAGAGGTTATATATAAAGAGGAGTTACCACTATAATAATCCAAAAAGGGCCAACTCTGGGGTTAATGATATAACAATGTTAAATCTTATTTTCCAGTATAGGGACTGTTTTGTTCCAGAATTCCTTGATTTCAACCCAACATCACATGTAATGATACAGATCAGCCGAAAAACAATATTCAATACATCAATCATCATTTACAAAAAAAAATTAACTACTATGGCATAACAACTTATATGTAGAAGATTGTATTGTATTTCTGTATTCATATTCAATAATCCCAATGTTTTTATGTGCTTTCAATAAGGTTTTAACATCCAGTGATGGAAGGTCATCCAACTACTTAGTAAAGCAACTGTTGTGGAAAAAATAATTGTTTAATGTATAATAAAATAAATATTCCTGGAAGAGTGGGATAATAGCGTGTTTGATTCAAAAGTCATGCAATGCAATCTTCATTTCTTCAGCTCTTTTTAATTTGAAAGTAAATAACTTTTTACTTGTAGAAAAGTAATTAGAAGCATGACAAATCTATAAAGCTTTCTCTGGATTAGGGATAGGTTGTGAAAGCAAAATGTTGATATTTACATAATACCTTAATTTTGGTACACCCAATATTCTGTAAAGAAGTATGAAGTTTCTCTACCCTGGAAATCTGAATTGTTATGAAATGGCAACCAAAAGGAATATCTAAGACTCAAACAGTGGCGAAATTACCATTGGTGCAGTCAGGGCCAAATTAACAATGGGCCTGATGGGGCTGCAGCATCAGGCATCTTGACAAAAATAGGCCCTGGGCAGCCAGGAAGGAATTTTTTCTTTTTTGAGGGCACATGGCACTGGAAGGGACTACCCACTAGCAGCTTCCCTGGTTGCCATCCATGGTGCTGACCATGCCCACACACAGCTGGCCACACCTGCACAACACTGGCCACACCTCTGGTGGGACAACACTGCTCACAATAGGTCCTTTATCATTTTCAGCCACAGGCCCATGTGACACTTATTCTGGCCCTGGGTGCAGTAGGTGTGCTGCATGGGGAACTAGAAAGCTGGGAGCCCTTGTTCCCTCCTCCCTGCTTCCCTGCACCGGGACTCACAGCTCACTAGTTCCGCCTCTGGGTTCAAGAATTAATTCATCCTTACCAGTCTTCAACTGTATAAGTTGTAATTAGCAAGATAATTGTTCAACGCTATACAGAACTGTCAGGTGTGCTATGCCATTCCCTTTTTTTCACCATTAGATGTCCTTGTAAAGTGAACCGATCTGCATGTGTGGAACCACATTAATATGTAATAAATAAATAAATAAGTAAATAAAATCTGACAGCTTGACCTCCCTCTAAAACCCTTAACCAGAACCAGTGAGTAACTTCCACTAAAGCGTGAACAATGAATGTGGTGTTCCCATTAGTGTGGAAAACAACATTAGGCTCAGGGGCGGATTGGGCATAGGCCTTACCGGGAAGTTTACCGGTAGGCTGCTGCCCTAACGAGGCTGCCCAGAGGCCTCCTCATGTATCCCCTGGATTTTTTTTTTATTAATTTTTCATACAACCAGCGGGCTGACAGTGGGCGGCGATGGGCGCACAGGGGAGGCTGACAATCAAGGTAATGAACTCGGGGGGCTGACCGTGGGAGTGATGAGCGTGGGAGGGCTGTCAGTGGGGTCAATCAGTGAACAGGGGAGGCTGACAATTGGGACAATGAGCACACAGGAAAAGCTGACAGTCAAGGCAATGATTGAGGAGGGGAGAGGGCTGATAGTGGGGCAGATGAGCGTGGGAGGCTGGAGGACATAGTAGGAGTCACATCCTATTTTCCTATTTGAGATCTGCCCTAAGCTTCCTTGGTTGCCAGGGGCGGTCCTGTCATTGGAGAGCAACAGGCAACGAATCGGTGCTGCCTGCTGCTGAGTGAGGCGGGGGCTGCAGAGGTGGTGTAGGCAGGGAATAGAAGCACTCGATGATGGCTACCCCACTGAACGATCTATACTTTTGAGCAAGGTATTTCACACAAGTTATTTCTTCAACACCTGCAGTTATGTTGTGACATCCAATTCCTTTCTGGGGGTGAACAAAGGCACCTATTTACATATGTTTGGGGCCTGCTCACTAATACAATTATTTTGGAATTCTGTTCAACATTTTTTGGGTGATCTTGAAGGTACCTCAATAATGACTGATCAATTTGGGACATCTGGTTTGATACTCCTCTTACTATATAATCCACAGACTCCTCAACCACTGGCTGTGCCCCTATATAGAAATATATGTAATTTTGTGCACTGTGTTGTGAGAAGTAATTTTTATTGTGTTAAATGCTATAGGGTATGCTCCTTTCTTCCCTTATGCACTCTCTACAGGCCATTAGGCCATATTTTAAATACAAAAAAACATGTGCAGCAAGTTATAGAGGAAATCCTGTAAAAGTGGGGAAGGAAAGCATGGAGGTAAACTGTGAGTAAATGGAGGTAAATTAACTCCATATTCTATTTAAAAAATACTTTTTGCTTTTACCTAGGAGGGCATTAAGGCAATAGGACAACAGCTTAATTTGTGTGGCAGTCACAAAAATGTACTTTGTATTACATGTATTGTATGTATTAGGATGCTCTCTGTATTGTATGATGGTCACTACGATGTTCTCTGTATTGTATGGCAGTCACTAGGGTGCTCTCTGTATTGTATGGCGGTCACTAGGATACTCTCTGCATTGTATAGCAGTCACTAGGATGCTCTTTGCATTGTATGGCAGCCACTAGGATGCTCTCAGTATTGTATGGCAGCCACTACGATGATCTCTGTATTGTATGACGGTCACTAGGATGCTCTCTGCATTGTATGGCGGTCACTAGGATGCTCTTTGCATTGTATGACGGTCACTACGATGCTCTTTGTAATGTACATGCATCACTAATACTGGCCAAATTATCATGTAGAGCAGTATAAAGCTTGCAATACATTTTGTATGGCACATCCATGGGAGTATTTTCATGTAATTGGAAAAAAAAACACATTTTTAAAATTGTTCATGCTAGTGTGTTTACAAGTAATAAGAGTTAATTTAAAAAATGTTTTTTTTTATCTTTTAAATCCCACCCTTAACCCCAATAAGAGGTACAGACGGAATTGTCACAAATAGAGGGCATTGGGAGGGTAAAACCTTTTCTCTGGGGTAAGGGAAAACACCACCATGGTTAGGACACCCTAAAGTTGTGCACACAGCTAGGCAGAGGTGTTTTTTATTTATACCGTAAGGGAGACTTTTGAACCAGTGGGAGACCCAACTACTATTAAATTATTGCTAACTCTACTGTACTATGTGCGGTGCTGCGGAAACCTTGTGGCGCCTAACAAATAAATGATAATAATAATAATAATAATAATAACTCTGGGAACTCCCTGCTACTGGATTAAGCTACTCCTTTCACATAACCGATGTGTCTACTCCATTCAATCTGTGCTGACTCCACCTAACAAAGCTTTGTCTACTTATGTGTTAACTTCAACTGTGACAGGCAGACTCTGCCTACCATTACGTATTGCATTTGCCTTGCCTAAAACCGATGTGGCCAGGGCTAATGGTGTGCTAACTCCGCCTACTATTGGCCCCGCCTACCATTTATTTGGTCCCAGTCTACATGAGGCCACTTTCAGAATTTTTTCCAGAGCCAATTTAAGTTCCCAATCCGCCTCTGATTAGGCTAGACAGGTTAGATCGTAACATAACAGAGAAACCGACAGTATTGGGTCCCCTTGTTATATTGTGAACCATCCCCATTCTGGTTAGCACAGGACTGGAACATCTATGAGAGGGGCAAAAAAGTAGCAGTGTGAACTGGGGCTCATACCTGCAACTATGTTACATTGGTACAGAGATAATGGGGAAAACATGGGGTACCTGGAGGGGCAACTGTTAATAATGCAGACACATAAAAAGTTTTCATTGTCCATAACAGTTTTTTTTATTTGTTTTACACTAGATTATAACTTTCCCATTGTACTACAAAGAGACAGAAGAAATGAGTAAGATTTTATTTTATAATGAAGATTGAGGGAGTCGTTATTTTTTATAAATTTAACCATTGTGTTTGTGTATTACTTATACTATATTTGTATAAAGGACAGGAATCTTAGGGACACCAATGAAATTTCCCATTTTTTTTTTACATTATCGTAGAGACTCCAGTCCAGAGGTGTCAGAAAGAGCTTCACAGGACTGGTAGTCTCTGGGAAGGGAACAGGCTGTTTCTTTTCAGGGATCCCCCATAAAAGCTCCAGACTCAGAATTCCACACTAGCAGGAGCCCCCCATACTTATGGTTAATAGAAACCATACCAGTCTGTCTAACGCTGGTCAAGGATTTTAAAGGGTGGGTCCATTTTTATTTATTACTGAGCAATGTACAGTAGATTACACCCAAATAGCAGGGAGATCATTTAAGAATATATTTAATTTTGAAATGTGAGTTAGGAATACACAAAGTATCCTGTAGTGCAACCTAAACAATTTAATGTATTCTTCAGCTAACAGCATGGTAACACTAGATGAAATTCCAACTCATGAATGATAATCGATTGAATAAAATCATAATGCACCGGTTATCCCTTGAATATTCGTATATCTGTATAAACTGATTTGAATTGTAGTCAATCCACAATAAATCTGTACTGTGCTGGTAAATTGTTTTCCTCCAAATTAGGGACATTTAAACTGCCAAGTGCCAGCTTGTGCAAAGAAATCCTTGAATTATTTCCTTTAGAAATAAAATTTAGCATTCAGAATATGAATGTTCTGCTATTTTTTGAGAAGGAGAATCATATTGATCAAATACAGTAGAGGACTCTCAAGATTGCATTTTTTAATAAGATGCTTATATATGGAATTGTTAAAGAATTATTATTTTTCAAGTGTTTCAATGGTCCTAACATGGTATAATTAAGGAAATATATTTAAGTAAGATATTTGGTTAATTACAATTTACAATCTAATTCTAATATTGTTTAGTTTTATTATTGTTGACAATTAGAAATGTTCTGCCATTTTTCTCAAAGTAATTTGGTAAATGAGAGTTCTTGTTGTTGACACAATTTTGGTCTGCCAAAAGAGATCACTGATTCCAAGACACAAAATAAACACACGATTCCTTTGACATCCCTCTATGCTGTTCTTAGTTTAATGAGCAATTAGTCGGCATTGATGCTCAAAGCTTACATTTGAAAAAGTAATATATGCTGTTATTTATTTTCACTCACTAATTCCCAATTTGACAAGGAGCATTTTAAAAGGGTCAGCAGATAAGAATAGAATGGTTTTAGTCAGTACATAAAATGGGCGTAATTAAGTGAGTTTCTTTGTATAAAGATAGTTATATGGACATGAGATTATAGCTTATATCTCCCTTTCTCATCTTATGGATAAACATTAACTTTGAACAGCAATAAAGTAATATATGGGTCACAGGAATTTTACTAATACAGATAACCCAAGGGGGACATTGCCTTCAATGATTAATCTTGTATGTTTGGTATATGGATATTTATTGTACACAAAATGCAAAAAGATTTTACCTTCTTCTCAGCTGATTCCAAATGAAGTGGTGATATCCTTGAATGTCTGGGTGAGAACTGGGATGCTTTTAATATTTTATAAAATACTTTATATTTTATACTTTGTAGATTTTATATGATCAGTTACCGTGTACAGCACATTATGCTTCTGTTTGCCTATTCGGATAGGGAATATCTCCATAGATTACCTGCAGAAGTCATGTCATATCAGGCTATTACTTTAGGAAGATCTAGCTATGTTTAATGCATCAGCCTTTTCGTGTTTTGAGCTTTTTGTGACGCCTGCGGGAAACAGGACAGACGCACACAGATGAACACAGATGAACTTACCTTACAAACGATGGTCACCTCCCGTTTGCTTCCGTTGCACCTCAGCCGCTGTCCTATCCCAGAAGATCAGCAACCGACCCTCTGTCACCTCCAACCACTTCCCTCTACGGAAGAAACAAGAATTACGGCTGTGCCTACCAAGATAGGGCTGTCCGAGACCACGGCAATGAGCGAAGACACTCTAGTCAAACCGCCACCTCATTTTTCGCTTGCCAATGCGCGGGACTACGGGCACTTGAGACCAGGAACAGTCCCACCTCAAATACCCTGCTCACCTCTCGGTCTAACCGAAAGAGGGAATCGAGCGTTATACTCACCGGGGCACTCCAACTTCCGGTCCCTGCTTTCCTGCTCCTTCCCAACATCTGTGGATGACAGATAACACACAGTCTCCTTCTACTCTACCAGTGAGGCTAAGATGTACACCCACAAAACTACTTACTATAACAGGCGACCCGACCCTAACAACAACTAATGGTCGGTAACGCAACTTAACTATATAACGATAACTACAACTAGGTGTGGTGTACTACTGGGACCTACTCACTGTACTTTACGTGGAACACCAGCCGGTGTTCACGGTCTATTCCGGAGGACTGTTCCTAACATGCTCACCCAGGTCGTACCAAGAAGACTGTTCTCTTGCTATGGGAACACCCACGGAATCCTAAGGACTGGCTGCACAAGGCCCGAAAGAGGCTCACTGGAACAGCACACCACCGGAGTGTCGACTGCCGCACAGAACCGGCGGAACCGCTGGAACTCGAAACGACTGCCTCCACTCAAGCGAAACACTTGTCCCACTCCGGAACCTGCTGGAACTGAGGACTGGAACACTCAACCAGAACCACGGGCCGCCCCTGGAACTCAATTGAGCTGTGCCGCACTGCCAGTGAGATACTCAATCACCCCCTCTGGAAATAAGCGTAACCCCAGGGACCTACGGGACGGGAAAACTATGGTGTGTTCTTTCCCTGGCTATGTGTAAGCTTTTAACTACAACTTGTCCGCACATACAGGTCAAGGCAGAAAAACAATCAGGAAACAAGAGCCTATCTTTAATGGGAGCCTGACATCTTGAACTTGTAAAGAAACACAGCACAGCCCCAAACACAATACACAAGGCAATATTCGCCGCACAGACGGAATAATACTCTGTTACAGTAAATGGAAGGCTGACTACGCAAGTACACAGCTGCTATCTAACCAGCCGGTTAATACAGCACTAACAGGAGCCTTCTACTACTGTTGTCTTCCGCCTAGTGTACTCACCACACACACAGGAACGCGCCTTACTCTCACAGGGCTCTCATGCCGCTGCACACATCCAGGGCCTTATGCCCTACACCATGGACCTCTCTGCCCAGCTGACTACAGAGCCTTGTGCTCTGACTATGGGCCTTAGCCCCCTCTCTACCTTGGACTCTGAGCCCACTAACTAGGGCCTTGTGCCTTTCTACTTATGGCCTCTAGGCCTCTAACTAGGGCCTTGTGCCCTGTCACCTAGGGGCACTAGCCCCTGCCTCACTAGGCCTTGTGGCCTTCCTAACTATGGGCACTAGCCCACTAGCTAACTGCAAGGGCCTTGTGCCCTTTATGCACTATAATGGGCTGACAGCCCCCTGACTTTCTTTACAGGGCCTTGTGCCCAATTCCCTGGGCCTTATGCCCCTAACAAGTGCCCACAGGCCTAGCACCCGACGGTGGCCACGGGCCTTGTGCCCGACCTAAGTGCTGAGTATACTTACCTGCTCTGCGCAGGATACGCAGCTTTCCCCACAGCCTTCTTTCTCCGGGTCTTCCAGACCCTCCAGCCGGTGGTGCCTCTTCTCCTGTTCGGCACCTCTCAGGGTGGGGGCGCACTCAGCCATTACCAGGGCTGCCCGCCGGCGTCTCCGGCACTGCCCTCTTCTGTTCTTCTGGGCTGGGGCGCTCTTAGCCCTTACAAAAGCTCCCCGCCGATGTCTCCCACAGTGATTAACAGTGGCAGGGTAGCTTCTTGCCCTGACAAGGGCACCCTGCCACTTCCGGCGTCGTCTTCTTGATCCGCCGCTCCGGACGTCCCACAACGTCCTCTACTCACTTCACCGACGAACTTCTGCCAAGATTGCGCACCCCGGCGGCTTACATAACCGCCAGCACAACGTCATCACTGGGCGCCGCAGCGAGCGCTCATTGGCCCGCCGTGGCGCCAATCTATTGAACGGTTAGAGGTGAGCCGTGATTGGCTCGCCGATCCGGCCGCTAATTGGCCAGCGGAGGAAAGCGAACCCTGATTGGCTCATCCTCCTTCCGCTGTCAACCCCTGCAGGAAAGAAGAAATACCGCTGGACCGCTGGATCGGTGAGTAGATTTTCTTCTGTTCGTTCTTTGCCCTCTTCATAGGCACAGCAGCCAGGACCATCTTCAGCCTCTTCTGGGGCACAGCGACAGCCTCCATCTTCGCCCTCTTCATGGGCACGGAAACTGGAGCCAGGGGGCACACCTCTACATTTTTGCAAAAATACTTCAACTTTCCTTTTATTCTTTGCCACAAGAAATTTAGCAATATGTTATGTTATCACAAACAACAGCCATTATAAGCTATTGTTCATTACTTTGCTCTGAATTGCACATTTGATAGGTGAAGGGCTATCCCACATTTGTAAATATAAGCAAATCTTTGTATCAATAAATGAAAAGTTGAACAGCAAGCATATGCTAGGCAACGGGACACTGTTTGACGGTCAGCTACTCACTGGCCATCCACTGCCACCAATGGGATCACTGCTGCATCTATTTAAGGGAGACTCTGGCGTCCTCCTGGTCTTTATGTCTCTTCTGCTCCAGTGGTTTCTTGTGCTTCCCAGCATCCAGACTGACTCATTGGCTTCTGACTTGGCTTTCCCTGACCTTCCTTGTGGATCTCCCTTTGGTGTTTACTGCTTTCCTGGTTTGACCTCCGGCTTCCTGACTACGCTTCTGTCACACGCCGGTCCCATAAACAGGTACCGGCGCTATTACTTTCCTCATGTAAGCGGTGATTGAACTTACTACTTGGCTCTGAGACATCACTTTTACACATGTGCTCCTTGTTACCTTGTCTTGAACCTCCTTCCTATTCTCATTGGTTCTGGAGAATTATTTAAACCTCCCATGGTTCTCTGTTCTTTGCCTGTTCTTCGTGTTACTCACTCAGTACTAGGATTTGGCTTCTATAGGTCTGACATATATTATACGTTGATCGCCTGGATTCAGCTGTACTCTTCACTGCTACTGTTTGTTTCATCTGGACTCGTTATAGTAGCTGAACTTTACTCCACTGCTAAAACTGCATTGTCAGCTATTACCGTGAACTACTTGCTACACCTGTGTTCACTATCGCAGCTCAAGTTCCTCATTCCTGCCCGGTTGGCTCAACATCACTATTGGTTCACTATTGGATCTACTGCTGAGTTACCTGTCACCTGTAGTTCCACACACGGCTCAGCTATACTCCACTCCTCCACTACTTCTAGGTAACGAACTGTTTGATGTACTTGTCTTCATCTCTGCCACTTGGGATTGTTATATGTAGATCAACGAGTTCCATGCCTTCGCTTTTCTACAATGGGAATTACCACTATGCCAGTGACTCACCTGCTACGTTGAATCATCTTCGTTTACGGATCAGCTAGTTCTATATTATCATTCTGTTTGGACTGTTGCTGTATCAGTGATTCACCTTTATCTGCCGTGATTTACTATATTGGATCTAGCATTTTCCCTCTATCATCTCCAGCGTTGAACTATTGCTCTACTCATTCCCTGCAGTTGTCAAGGGTTACCAACTATGAAGTAGCGTGTTGAGACTCATCATTTCATCCTGACGAACTTGCCGTGTGTTCAGCCTCTGCCGTTATCCCAAGTTATCTTATCATTCAATTATACCAATATCCATTACTACCACTCCGCAGTACCTCCTAGTCTACAGTTACTATTCCTCAGTATTGTTCTTGTCTGTGATGCCTATGAGCTATGAACTTTTAATTTGTGTATTTGAATCCCCTTTATATCCATCGTGTCTAAACCTCCACTACCATCTGCCACTACTCGTTTGGGAGACCTCGACCTACGGGACAGGAGCTGCGAAAGCCCTTGTGGGTATCACTGGTGAAGACCTCCTACCCATTAGACTCCGCACTCCTGGGCGAGTTCCATCTCGGCAGAGACAAGGGATCTACTAATTCATTCAGAGTCGTGACAGCTTCTGCCTAATCCTATTGCACCTCGCTACCTGCACGGCCTGACCCTGGATTGGTTGACTACGCTATTTCACCTATTACTTCAGTGGTGGCTAACTTGGAGGGCCGCAACCTGCGTGTCTCTGCAGCTAAATCCAAACTCCCTTACGGGGGTTCCCGGTGATGACCAGGAGCAAGTTTAGACTCCGTGCCTCCCTGTTAGCCACGCAAATACCAGTAAGTAGGCCTCAGTTAATTGATACCATGACACAGACCAAATCCTAACTAAGCAAGACAGTCACACAAATTCAAGACTGCCCCACCAGAATCAGGACAGTTGGCAGACTGTCCTGCTCTCTCCTACCTGATCTGTTACTTTCACTACCTGTGGCTGCTGGTTTCCTTAGTTGCTGCTTGTCTAGATCCTGGATTGTTGCCAGCCCTATTTGGTAAAAAAATGGCTACATGTTAGAAAACTCCAACCACCCCTGACGTTAAATCAATAGCACCCACATTTTATAATTATGCCTTTCTCTAGCTCGAATATTAAAATAATAGTATTCACATTTAATAAATAGATCTACTTCCCTCCAACCAGCCCCAACATTAAATTAATCGTGTTCACATTTAATAAATCTATTTCCCAACCTCCAAACAGCCCTAGCAATAAATTAAATAGCATTTATGTTTAATAAGTATAACCATTTCCCACAACCACAAATAATTCATTTTCACCTTTATGAAATAGCCCTTCTCACCAAACTCAGCCCCACATTCAATTAATAGCTCCAAACCACCCCAGCATTAAATTAAAGGTCATGTCACCTCCCATTAAATTAAAAGTCCCCACTATTAAATTAAATTGCCCCCCTTAAGACCCCACAAATAAAATACTACCCACTAAATAATTTTCCCACCTATACTCCACAATTAAATTAATAGCCTACCTCCCACATTATATTAAGACACCACAACCCCCCACACATCCCTCATGCCTGAGTGCGTGAGACAGTCCAACCACAATCAAGACAGACTCTCTTCTACCTGTTCTTGCAGCTTACACTACCTATTGCTGTCTTAAGCTCAGTTACTGCTTGGCTGAATCCTGGAATACTGGGTCCCTATTTGGAAAAGGGGATAGGTACTGTACACCTCTTGGAAACCTGCATAACTAGTAAACACTCTAGGCCTTCCACCCGGTTTCAACATTAAGTCAATAGCATAAAAAAATTAGAATGGATTCAGCGCTAATTTTATCTCACAGTGCAATAAAAAAAAAATTTTTTACCTTCAAACGGGTATATATTTGTGTGATATATTTTGAAATCTTCATTCATAAACAACGTGTACCAGAATCTTCAATCATAAATTCATAGAAAAGAGAAAAAGACAAAATATAGTGTAATAATGCTAAAGGAAAACTTGAAATACTATCTCTATAATGGACATTGAAGATCCAAAATCCAGACAGAAAAATTATTGTGGAATGCAAGCTTACTAGAATTATCTTTTCATATCAGCCTTATACTGTTGTGCAAGTGTAAAATATTGAATTCTCACATGGTTTTCTTATGGTCATACACTAGAAGGTGTCTTAAAAAGTGCCCGTACTGATTTCTTTAAATAATTCCTTCCATAGAACAACATCAGAAATGTTACGTCTCAGGATTGTGTTTTCATGTTGCACCCAAAAATACAGGAGAAGTCACAAAATCCTAGCGTAATATTGCTTTTTTTCCATAAATTATTTATTACATAATAAAAAGTTTTACACACACATAAAATAGATTAAAATAAATAAAGGTGTACAAAGGTACTCCTACCAGCAGGGAGAATCATATTAGCAGCGTATAGGTAGATTAAAGATGTCATTGTCCCAGGATCCCACTCTACAGGGTTATCATACAATACCTTGAAAAAGACTGCTTGGTCAGTAGAAATGCGTTGGTGGGAGTGTCACGGACACTAGGAGTCTTTGCCCAGGATATCACCAGATGTAGTCTTACCAGAGTAGTGTATGCACACAGTGGTCTTCTGGTAGCAGGGGGACTAGCGGAACAGGAGAATCAGCAGATGGTGAGAGGATGCTCGAGGAAAGTCTATGACTAGCAGTAACAGGTTATGAGTTAAACAATATGAACACGAGGATCTTGATGGACGTGAAGACGTGAGGAAAGTCAGTGGTCTGCGTACAGCAAGTTGTACCACTGCTTGTAGTGATGGGACAAGTGATGGGACAGGTTCCAGGTGCAAGTAGGTAACGGGGAAGTCAGTGGTCTGCGTATAGCAAGTTGTACCACTGCATATATAGGTGAGGATAGGCACTAGGGTAGATGAATGGAGCATCAAAGGTAACACGGAGAGCACAAGGAACTTGATTCCAATGGTATATATAATACAATAGCAAATGACTAGCGCTGCTTGGAGATACAAAGTCACTACTGAGATCCAGGACATATGAGACAATAGCATCTATAACTTCGTGAGATAGAGGACTCCGTAGATGAGCAGAACACAGTCCAAGCTGATATGCAATAAGCTGGTAAAGTCAATAAAAGATAAGCATACCGCGGTTCAGTTGAGCAGGCTGTCACGAGAGAAACACAGGGATAGCTAAGCGGTTGAACGCCGACACGAGTAGAGACCACAGGAGAGTGGTAGCGGTAATCCGTGTCTGTGAAGCACACAGACAGAGAACATCACACGAGAGGAGCAATGATGATTCTTGCGGAGGTCATCAGGAATAGTAGACACGATGAAACAAAGGAGAGTTGAAGCGGTCAGGCAACCGCAATGCAGTAGTCAGGAATCAGCTAGGACTGAAGACACGATGAAACACAGGAGAGTTGAAGCGGTCTGGAAACCGGTAATGCAGTAGCGAGGAATCAGCTGGAACTGAAGACACGATGAAACACAGGAGAGTTGAAGCGGTCTGGAAACCGGTAATGCAGTAGCGAGAAATCAGCTGGAACTGAAGACACGATGAAACACAGGAGAGTTGAAGCGGTCTGGAAACCGGTAATGCAGTAGCGAAGAATCAGCTGGAGCTGAAGACACGAGGAAAACACAGGAACACCTTCAGAGACTCACAGGGAATGAGACTCCAAGATCAGGCAACGAGGTATTGACCACAGGTGCTTTAAATAGGGAGTGTTGCCTGATCAGCCAATTAACTAAAAGCAACAGGTCTGAAGAGTTCATAGAGGCTGCGCATGCGCAGACCATCAGGATGGCGGGCGGCCACGGTTCCTAACAACGGGAGAAGAGGCACTCACGGTCCGGTGAGTGACAGTACCCCCCCTTTTAAAGGTGGGCACAGAACACATGGAACCGGGTTTGCCCGGAAATTTGGAATAGAACTTTTTTAGAAGAGCTGGGGCGTTGAGATCTTCAGCCCTAATCCATGAACGCTCTTCAGGGCCAAAGCCCTTCCAATGAACGAGGAAACGAAGAATACCTCGCGAAATTTTTGCATCCAATATATGTGTGATTTCAAAGTCCTCCTCTTGAAGAGCTTTAACTGGCCGAGGTGCTGAAGGAGGAGCAGAGAAACGGTTGATAATGAGAGGTTTGAGCAATGACACATGGAAGGCATTGGAAATACGAAGGTTCTTAGGAAGTAAAAGTTTGAAACAAACTGGGTTTATCACTTGAATGATCCTATATGGACCAATAAAACGAGGAGCGAACTTCATAGATGGGACCTTCAAACGAATATTTTTGGTTGATAACCATACACGATCTCCAATTTTAAGTGGTGGAATAGCCCGTCTCTTTTTATCTGCAAAGGACTTATATCTGGCAGATGTCTTCTTTAAACAGGTTTTGACCTGAGACCAAATATTTTTGAAGGTCTGACAAACAGTCTCTACAGCAGGAACTTGGGTGGGCGGGAGGGCAGGAAATTCCGGAAAAGACGGATGGTGACCACAAAAATCGGAGTTTTAGAAGATGACTCATGATACATGTTGTTATGGGCGAATTCAGCCCATGGAAGCAAATCGACCCAGTTATCTTGGTTGGCTGAAGAGAACATCCTTATGAAAGACTCAAGATCTTGATTGACCCTCTCGGTCTGTCCGTTTGATTGAGGGTGGTAGGAGGATGAGAGTGATAATCGAATACCCAAGGTCTTAGAAAGGGCTCGCCAGAATCTGGAAACGACCTACACCCCTCTATCTGAAACAATCTCTGAAGGACATCCATGAATACGGAAAATCTCTTTAATGAAATGATCAGCCAGGGTAGATGAAGAAGCTAAACCGGTCAAAGGAACAAAATGTGCCATCTTCGAAAATCTATCTACCACTACCCAAATTGTATTACACTTTTTACTAGGAGGAAGATCAGTAACAAAGTCCATACTAATATGGGTCCAAGGCTTGGAAGGAATGGGTAGTGGTTGAAGTAGACCCGCCGGTGTTCTGCGGGAGGTCTTGAACTGGGAACACAATTCGCAGGCAGCCACAAAATCTTTGACATCTTTCCTCATGGAAGGCCACCAGTAACTACGAGAAAGAATTTCGAAAGTCTTGCGTTCACCAGCATGTCCAGAAAAACGTGAAGAATGAAACCACGACAGGATTCTTTTCCTAAGAGATGGAGGCACGAGAGTTCTCTCAAATGGTAGCACCTTAGTGGATGAAGCAGCCAGAGAAACACATTTGGGATCTAATATTGAGTGGTTAGGACCATCTTCAATGTCTGAGGACGTCACGAATGCCCGAGATAGGGCGTCTGCTTTTTTATTTTTAGCAGCTGGTTTGAAGGTTATAATAAGTTCAAAACGAGAAAAGAAAAGAGACCATCTTGCTTGACGAAGATTCAAACATTGAGCAGACTTTAAATATGACAAATTTTTATGATCTGTAAAAATTGTCACAGGATGGCTCCCTCCCTCCAGCAAATATCTCCACTCCTCTAATGCTGCTTTTAAAGCCAGCAACTCCTTGTCCCCAATGGTATAATTTTTCTATGCAGGTAGAAGACCCAGAGAATAAAAGGCTCAAGGATGGAATTTTTGTTGCTCCGATCTTTGGGATAGAATGGCTCCTAAGCCAACATTAGAGGCGTCTACTTCTAGGAAGAAGGGAAGCGTTACATCAGGCTGTCGAAGAACAGGAGCGGAAGAGAAGGACTCTTTGAGAAACTGGAAAGCTTGAAGGGCCTCGGAGGACCATTGTTTCGTATTAGTCCCTTTACGGGTTAGGGCCACAATAGGAGATGCAATCAAGGAAAAATCTTGGATGAAGCGTCTGTAATAATTAGCAAAACCTAAAAAACGCTAAATTGCACGAAGAATAGTTTGCTGAGGCCAACGTAATACAGCATTCACCTTGTCTGGATCCATCTGAAGACCGACTCCGGAGACAATATATCCCAGAAATGGAATCTGGGGCAACTCAAATGAACATTTTTCTAACATGCAGAATAACGAATTTTTTCGGAGTCTGGAAAGGACCTCTGCCACGTGTTGATGATGAGAAGGCAGGTCCTGGGAAAAGATTAATATGTCGTCCAGATAGACGACGACACAAACATATAACAAGTCCCGGAAGATCTCATTAACGAAACCCTGGAAAACAGTGGGGGCGTTACACAACACGAAGGGCATAACTAAATACTCATAGTGCCCATCTCTGGTGTTGAAAGCTGTCTTCCATTCGTCACCGGACCTGATTCAAATTAAATTATAAGCACCACGGAGATCCTACTTGGTAAAGATCCGGGCTCCCTTGATGCAATCAAAAAGCTCAGTAATTAATGGAATAGGATACCGATTTTTGATGGTAATGGCGTTGAGTCCACGATAATCTATACAAGGACGTAATGACCCATCCTTCTTTTTCACGAAGAAGAATCCTGCTCCAGCGGGAGAGGAAGAAGGTCGAATAAATCCACGCTGGAGATTCTCTTCGATATACTCAGATGTAGCTTGAGTCTCCGGTAAAGAAAGTGGATACACACGACCCCTAGGAGGAGTCTTGCCAGGTTGAAGATCAATCGGACAGTCCCAAGAATGGTGAGGAGGAAGATGTTCAGACTGAAGCTTATCAAATACATCGGCAAAGGAAGCATACTGAGGAGGAAGACCCGGTGTACACGGGGAAATAGAGGATTGCTGTATCTTGAGTGGAACAGCTTGAGTAAGGCAATGATGATGACATTCAGGGCCCCAAGACGTAACTTGAGGAGTGTTCCAGTCAATCTGAGGAGAATGCAGTTGAAGCCATGGAAGGCCTAGAACAATAGGACTGGTAGTAACAGGATGAATTAGAAATGAAATTTTTTCTTGGTGTAAGGCTCCAATTTGAAGAGTTACTGGAGACGTACTCTGAGTAATGAGACCATTAATAATATGGGATCCATCGATTGCAGTAACGGTAATAGGTACCTTTAAAGAAACCACTGGTAGGGACCATTGATTCACGAGGGATTTAGAAGTAAAGTTTCCTGCAGCTCCAAAATCAATAAGTGCTTGGGACACAAAAGATTTGGTAGCTAAGGAAATGGTAACATCAAAAGCACAAACTTTTAATTTCGTGGAACTTGGAGAGGACTCCAGAGACCCTAACTTCACCTCTCCAAAACTAGTTAGGGTCTGGCATTTCCCGACTTTTTAGGACATGAGTTGAGTATGTGAGTAGAATCAGCACAATAGATACAGAGTCTATTTTTTACTCTTCGGTCTCTTTCCTCTGAAGTTAATTTGGAGCGACCTATCTCCATAGGTATTACTGGAGATGGAGCTTGACGAACTTGAGGTCCTGAGCGAAGAGGTGCCTTATGGGAAGTTGTTTTTTCTGAATCTCTCTCACAAAATCTCATGTCCACACGATGGCAAAGAGAAATCAAATCCTCCAAGGAAGAAGGTAATTCTTGTGAGGTCAGTGCATCTTTAATTTTATCAGAAAACCCCTGCCAGAAGGTGGCAATCAAAGCCTCACTGTTCCACTGAAGTTCAGAGGCTAGTATCCGAAATTGGATGACGTACTGAGCTACAGTGTGGGATCCTTGGCGTAGACGGAGGATGCTGGATGCAGCAGATATAACACGACCAGGTTCATCAAATACACTTTGAAATGTGAAAAATAAATTTGGCACTATCTTGTAGCAATGGATCATTTCTTTCCCATAGAGAGGAAGCCCATGCAAGAGCTTGTCCGGAAAACAAGGAGATGAGATAGGCCACTCTGGAACGATGAGTAGGGAAATTGTGAGGTTGAAGCTCAAAATGGACAGAGCATTGATTCAAAAAACCCCTACATGTTTTGGGGTCTCCATCATATTTTGAAGGAGTATCGTGGAAGCAGTAGACACCTGGGATGGCACTGGGGAAACAGCTGATGACACAGGAGTATCAACAGTGGCTGCGGTATTTTGCACAGAGGTTCCTTGGGAGGCTAAAGTCTGATAACATTGCAGCAACTGTTGTTGGCGACTATCCTGTTGTTCAATACGGGTAACCAGATACTGCAGCATCTCTTTAGCTGAGGGTTTCGATCCTGGGTCTGTCATGGCCTGTTCTTACTGTCACGGGCGCTAGGAGTCTTTGCCCAGGATATCACCAGATGTAGTCTTACCAGAGTAGTGTATGCACACAGTGGTCTTCTGGTAGCAGGGTGACTAGCGGAACAGGAGAATCAGCAGATGGTGAGAGGATGCTCGAGGAAAGTCTATGACTAGCAGTAACAGGTTATGAGTTAAACAATATGAACACGAGGATCTTGATGGACGTGAAGACGTGAGGAAAGTCAGTGGTCTGCGTACAGCAAGTTGTACCAATGCTATAGTGAGAGGAATGTCCAGGGATAGATAGGAGGTTGTGAAGTCAGTGGTCTGCGTACAGCAAGTTGTACCACTGCTTGTAGTGATGGGACAGGTTCCAGGTGCAAGTAGGTAACGGGGAAGTAAGTGGTCTGCGTATAGCAAGTTGTACCACTGCATATATAGGTGAGGATAGGCACTAGGGTAGATGAATGGAGCATCAAAGGTAGCACGGAGAGCACAAGGAACTTGATTCCAATGGTATATATAATACAATAGCAAATGACTAGCGCTGCTTGGAGATACAAAGTCACTACTGAGATCCAGGACATATGAGACAAAGTCAATAGCATCTATAACTTCGTGAGATAGAGGACTCCGTAGATGAGCAGAACACAGTCCAAGCGGATATGCAATAAGCTGGTAAAGCCAATAAAAGATAAGCATACCGCGCTTCAGTTGAGCAGGCTGTCATGAGAGAAACACAGGGATAGCTGAGTAGAGACCACAGGAGAGTGGTAGCGGTAATCCGTGTCTGTGAAGCACACAGACAGAGAACATCACACGAGAGGAGCAGTGATGATTCTTGCGGAGGTCAGCAGGAATAGTAGACACGATGAAACACAGGAGAGTTGAAGCGGTCAGGCAACCGCAATGCAGTAGTCAGGAATCAGCTAGGACTGAAGACACGATGAACACAGGAGAGTTGAAGCGGTCTGGAAACCGGTAATGCCGTAGCGAGGAATCAGCTGGGACTGAAGACACGATGAAACAAAGGAGAGTTGAAGCGGTCTGGAAACCAGTAATGCCGTAGCGAGGAATCAGCTGGAACTGATGACACGATGAAACACAGGAGAGTTGAAGCGGTCTGGAAACCGGTAATGCAGTAGCGAGGAATCAGCTGGAACTGAAGACACAATGAAACACAGGAGAGTTGAAGCGGTCTGGAAACCGGTAATGCAGTAGCGAGGAATCAGCTGGAACTGAAGACACGATGAAACACAGGAGAGTTGAAGCGGTCTGGAAACCGGTAATGCAGTAGCGAGGAATCAGCTGGAACTGAAGACACAATGAAACACAGGAGAGTTGAAGCGGTCTGGAAACCGATAATGCAGTAGCGAGGAATCAGCTGGGACTGAAGACACGATGAAACAAAGGAGAGTTGAAGCGGTCTGGAAACCAGTAATGCCGTAGCGAGGAATCAGCTGGAACTGATGACACGATGAAACACAGGAGAGTTGAAGCGGTCTGGAAACCGGTAATGCAGTAGCGAGGAATCAGCTGGAACTGAAGACACGATGAAACACAGGAGAGTTGAAGCGGTCTGGAAACCGGTAATGCAGTAGCGAGGAATCAGCTGGAACTGAAGACACGATGAAACACAGGAGAGTTGAAGCGGTCTGGAAACCGGTAATGCAGTAGCGAGGAATCAGCTGGAACTGAAGACACGATGAAACACAGGAGAGTTGAAGCGGTCTGGAAACCGGTAATGCAGTAGCGAGGAATCAGCTGGAACTGAAGACACAATGAAACACAGGAGAGTTGAAGCGGTCTGGAAACCGGTAATGCAGTAGCGAGGAATCAGCTGGAACTGAAGACACGATGAAACACAGGAGAGTTGAAGCGGTCTGGAAACCGGTAATGCAGTAGCGAGGAATCAGCTGGAGCTGAAGACACGAGGAAACACAGGAACACCTTCAGAGACTCACAGGGAATGAGACTCCAAGATCAGGCAACGAGATATTGACCACAGGTGCTTTAAATAGGGAGTGTTGCCTGATCAGCCAATTAACTAAATGCAACAGGTCTGAAGAGTTCATAGAGGCTGCGCATGCGCAGACCATCAGGATGGCGGGCAGCCACGGTTCCTAACAACGGGAGAAGAGGCACTCACAGTCCGGTGAGTGACAGGGAGACTACAGAGTGAAAGATAAAACATTCCATTCCAGTATATTTATTATTGTGGAAGAAACTATCTGGCACCTGTAGAGAATTTTTCTGTCTGGATTTTGAATCTTCAATGCCCATTATAGAGTTAGTATTTCAAGTTTTCCTTTAGCATTATTGCACTATGTTTTGTCTTTTCCACAAGTTTAGTCATGTTTTGTGGCGCTTTAATAATTTTACAGTTTTAAACTATACTACTTGCATATGTGCACCATTGTGTCCACCTGACACAGTATAAACCTTTCACCAGGTTTTATGGAAATTAAAAAAAATAGGCTGCAATGATTTTATGTCAATGGTAGGACAAGTTTAATGTGTATAACTTGTGAGAGCAGTAACATAAAGTTGACAGCTTACTGAAAGATTCAGATATATTGTTTACAAACAGTCAGGAAGAAGAAGAGATTCTCCCATCTAAGTGAAACTAATTAAATGACCTATATTTTGGACCACAAACATTTTGCAAATAGGTGGCCTGCCTTTTATAAATATAATAGGACAACATTACAATTGCCATGATTACTAATTGGAAAGACAACATCCCTTTCACCTACAGTTTTGAAGACCTGTCCATTTCTCCACTTCTCTGTAAATTTCCTATGTAAACAATAGAGACTTTCACATCTAATCAGATATTGACATTGATTGCTTCCTGTATTGTTATGCTGTACACATGAAATATATCCCACTGATTCGCACAGCAAACACTGAATGCATATACGAGGTATGTCTATTAAATAACGAGACTGTGATTCCACCTAGTAAACAATGCAGTCAAAACCGGTTATAACTGCATACGTAGTAACCTTGAATCTGTCCGAACCTGCATGACAAGATGCAACACTATGCCGTTCAGTTGATTGTGAGTCGCCACTTAGTTTCGTTGTGTTTTCTGTAGCGACGAAAAAATGCTAAGTTTAAAAGTTGAATAACGTGTCAACTCGAAATTTTTAGTAAAATTGCACAAAACACCAACAGAATGTTTTCAAATGCTTAATACGGCCTATGGATAATGACTGCCTGTCTCGTGCGCATATGTTTGAGTTTAGCGAGTGACGTGAGAATGTTGAAGATGATGAACTCCCTGGACAACCTTGCACTTCAAGAACCAAAGAAAATGTAGAAAAAATCAGTCAGATTGTTCGAAAAGACCGCCAACACAGTGTTCGAATTATAGCTGAATCCGTGAACATTGACAAAGACACCATATGGAAAATTTTGTGTGAGCATCTTAACATGACAAAAGTTTGTGCAAAGATGGCCCCAATGGTTCTCACACCAGAGCAAAAAGAACATCGCCAGGAATGTTGCGTTGACATTCTGCAACAACTTAACACAGATCCAAACCTGTTTCATAAAGTAATCACTTGTGATGACACCTGGATCTTCCAGTACGATATTAAAACCAAAAGACAGTCAATGCACTGGAAAACACCGTCATCACCAAGAATTAAAAAAGCTCGTCAAAGCAAGCCAAAATTCAAAAAAATGCTCATTGTTTTTTTCGATATCAAGGGTGTAATTTTGGAAGAATGGGTTTCAGAAGGCACAACAGTTAATCAGCATTATTATAAGGAAGTTTTGAAAAAGCTGAGAGAAAGATTCAGAAAGAAATGGCTGCAGCTGTGGAAAAATGGTTTCTTTCTTCACCAGGACAATGTTGAAACAAGTGACAGAAATTTATTTGCTCCATGCCTTGGAAAACAAGACTACAGCAATGTATTAGTTGAAAAGGAGGAGCATATTGAAGGGGACAAACATTAAATTTGTAATACCAATAAATAAAGGTGAGTTATTTAATCAATCTCATTATTTAATAGACATACCTCATAGAAGGTGAAAAGTGAAGAGATATATACCAGTGCAAGGAAGGCAGCATCTTATTGGTTGCCCTGCTAGATAGTAATAGGGGCAACCTTCTAATGCAAACCTTTTTCCAGTCAGTGGAACCACTTATATTTCCAAGCAATATATATGACCCTAGTGGGTGTATAATAATAATGTTCATGCTATGGCACCATTGATGGCTGTAGGTTGTGGAGTTTCAGACAGAGATGGTGCTGAATATGTCGCAGTGGTACTTACTGTAAATAATATAGTTGCACAGACCTACTGTAAATCTCGATTTACAACTTTGGTTAGAATAAAAATTGAGATTTGACAGAGATAGTGCTATTGGTATGGCGTAGGGATATATTTATACAGGGACAGGGAAGCAATGACAATAAGATGAATAGTTTGGCAGGGACAGAATTAAGAGGTGTTTGTAAAGTCTGGTAAAGTAGCAACCTTCAGTAGGCTAGACAGCAAGTTCAAATATTGACACTTATGCCTTATCCTCCTCCTGATTATCAGCAGCTTAGCCCTTTTGTTGAAAAAGTATTTTAGCAAATTAGACTAAGTGACTTTCTGTATTAATCATCACCAATACTCCCTCCAGGGGAGGGCTGGCAGACTTTAGCCCAGGGGGCAAGCACACAGCACTGGCCCATAAGTAGCTGTCCATCCTTAAAGGGTGGTTTTCGGTACAATATATATTTATCAATATAAAAAGAGGCTATTTTAGTGTTGCTTAACCCAGCGATACTTATTATAAATTATACATCTTAAATAATGAAAACAAATAATGCAACAAACAAACAAATTTCTGTTTATATTGCATATTATTTTATATTTCTCTTCTCCCTGCAGCACTTTTTTTTAAACATACCTGGCTGATTATAATGGTGCATAAATCATATTTTAGCAATGCCTTATATAATAATGTTCTGTTACAGTACTGAACACAAGCTGATTTATCAAAATGCAAAAAGCCCTTTTGCTTTAAAAACCTGATGTTTTTGCCAGCAAAAGGGCTTGTTTTTGCTTTGCACTATGGACTAATAGAGTTATTATTTGTTTTAGGGTTCATCTAAAACAAATAATATCAGGGGTGCTACTGGAAGAATGAGCAGAGCACTAGGTGTAAATCTGACACCCTGGCCCAGAGCTGGATTAAGGCTCTGGGGGTCTCGGGACACTTTAGATAGGAGGGGGCCCTATGATGTAACATGGCTATCATTTTAGACAAATACACATGTGTGCACTACTGTTAGGTGTACGAAGCTCTGCCCCCACCTGCACTCCACTATAAAATTAATAAATTAATAGCCTACCTCCCACAATATATTAAGACCCCCTTCCCTCACACATTATATTAATATACTGGCCCCCTCACACACACACACACTATACTGCAGCCCCACGCACACAATAGACTGGCACACACAATAGACTGGCACACACACACAAAAGACTGGCACACACACATGCACTCACACACAATGGGCTGGCACACACAAACAATATACTGGCTCCCTTAAGATGTACTGGCAGACACACATACACAATATACTGGGCTCTCACAATGTACTGGCACACATACACACAATAAACTGGCCTCCTCACAATGTACTTGCATACACACACACACACACACACAATATACTAACCCTTTCACAAAGTACTGACTCATACACAGTGTACTGCCCAAACACACAATATTAATATACTTCCTCCTCCCCTGCACTTACCTGGTTCCATCTGTGTCACGCGCTGTGTAGTCTTTACACATGGGACGGCACCTGTCACGTGGTGCGTGTCCCATTTGACACCAATAGGAGGCTACACATAGTGGAACGGAGGAAGGGGGGACGGACCACAGCCAATGGGAGAAGTTGGCTGGTCCCGGTGGACGGGCCAGCCACCAATAGGGAGAGACCGGCCCAAAATAGTCTTTTTTGGTCCAACCGGCCCCTGTCCTCCATGTTGCAGTTGCTTAACGTGTTGCATCCTACACTGCCTTAGTAGGAAGACAGGTTTTCAGCTGGATCATCAACATTCATTTTGGCACATTGTAATTATGCAGTATATCAACTAATCCACATTAATTTACCACTATAGTAGAAAAACACCAACTGTCAAAAATCACAATATAAAAATACAACAAATTAAATATATTTATTTTGGAGTCATGAAACACAGTGATTTCTAATGACTTCCCTCGGTATTCAGCTATTTTGGAGCCATCAAACACAATCATTATGTCTTACCTCAGTAACAAAAAGCAGCAGGTTATAAGCTTTAAAATAATTTGTTTGCATATGTATTAAACACTTGCACAGTACATCATAAATGTAATAATCTAATAACAAAGTGCTTGTTATAAATTAAAAAGTAAACAAGGACATCTTATCTTGTCTCGTCAATCAGAATAACAGACACTTTTTATATTTATACTAATAGTTTTAATGCAATGTCCTTTCTTTCAATTTTACAATAATGAATATAAGTGTAAACATGTAAGTAATTAACTTTTTCTTTCCCTCCCTTTGTGCAAAAATAGAATACACAATAATTAATTACGTATATGCATTCATAAGTTAATTTCACTTAACTCCTCTTTCTGCATAGGCAGCTGAGTCATGGCTATTTGTATTAGTATAAATTATCAAAGATTGAGATTTTTTTATTAATTTCATTAGCCATTATATTTAAGTCACATTGTTAAATAAATGTAATCCTATATAACAAAAATATTCTAAAGTAATATAACATTTGAAATGTAATGTTTCAAATCACACTACAAGGCCCCTAGATTTGTTTTGTAATAGTAATATAGCTGTGCCCAGGCAGGGAAAAGGGTGTTATCTCCTGAGGTAGATGGTAGTGTGTAGTAGCAGAGATATCACACAAGTCCATGGCTTTGGGTACAACTGGCCTCAGCCAGTTTTATTAAGCAAGAAGATTCTTCAAAATAAACACTTTGCCCGCTTGGCACTAAACAAACGAAATACAAGTCACTCCTGACTAACAAACTAAAACAAGTTCCAGTACAGTTACTCACAGCAAAGATTAGAATTCCTCTCACAGAGACTCTGCAGCCCTTTGCCCAGGTATTGAAAGGCTAAATGCACAGCTCACAGGCCAGCATTAATCAGCCTGACAGCAGAACAGACGACCTGGAGTGGGTCTTGTAAATGGAGCCCACCCTTCTCTCTCCATTTACACCCCAGGGACCCTTACCAGCTTTTCCCTAAAGCTTAACATTTCCATGGGAAGCATAGGTGTTTTAAAACATGTAGGTTGTCAACCTGGGACTAATATACCACAGTAGCATTCATAATGTGTTCAAATTTCCATGGAATTTTAATGGATAAAAATGTCATGCTTCAAACCAATTGTTTACAGGTCCATTCACTGCTCACCAACTGAAGCTCCAAATCCATTAACACAACTGTTCTGATTGCAGATAACTCAAACTGATATTGGGGGAATAGCAGTTTCATCCCAGATAACATTTGTATTTCTTCAACGGTACGCTATTGGCAATAAATTGGATTTAACTTTTGTGGAGTAGGTAGGATGCATAACAACTTTCTGTAGATATCAATGATATGCTCAAACACCATGGACAAACTAATCACCTTGCTTAGCTAGTGTGCCAAAATTGTGGCATTGAAATTGGTTCTTATTGAAATTTTACAGTGACTATTTACTACTAAGCATTATAATTACCTTCACATCAAATTATTGCTATAGCAGAAGTAGCTAAGTAAAGATATATTTTTTTAATACAGCCTTTCCTTTTAATGAAATATATAATTTTACACGTTAATTTCACATCATAATGTTCATGATCTTACAAAAGACCCTGTTGTTTTTCTTGTAGAAGGTGTGGCAATAATAATTCATTTAAACGAGACAGGGGGGAAAATGTATGAAGCTGCGAGATGCCATTTCCAGCGATTTTCTCGGGCGAGTTTAAACTCTCCGATGTATTAAACTGCCATTTGATGTAAAGTCATCGAGTTTTGTTTTTTTAAAAATCGCCATTCCTTCCATTGTGAAGCTGAGATTTTACAAACCCCCTCCAAAGTTTAATTAGCACCGCAAATCGCAAGAAATTAACAGCAATTTTGAAGTTCAGACAAAAAAATCACTACTTAATACATATAGCAACTTGAGGAATAATATTGCCAGTCATCTCTCGCTATGTGCCACATTTTTAAATTGCTTTAAAAAATGGACCTTGATACATTTACCCCAAGTGTGATGATATCAGGACTGGAAAGTAGGCTCCCAGAGGAAAGTTCTGAGGGTAAATGTATCAAACTGCGATTGTTTTTCAGCAAATTAAAATTGCCATAAATTGCGGGAGATCACCAGTGATTTTATGTGCAAAATTGCCATATGTATTAACCTGCAATTTTGACAGTATAGTACAGTGATGGGCAAACTACGGCCCGCGGGCCACATCCGGCCTACTTAGAGGTTCTATCTGGCCCGCCATTATTTTAAAAAATTTCATCAAAATATGCATAAAATTATTAGGGCCGACCCTGTGTGTCAGAACCTTCATTTTTATGCCTTGCCAGCTATTTCCTCCATTACACTTCATCCTCCTTCCTAAAAGAACACTTCGTATGTCAATCACTCAAACACCTGCCCGCCCCCTAATGGCTGGAAGTCATGTGAGAAGAGATGGGCTGGGCCATATACTAAGGCGGATTTCGATTGGCTGCTGTGTTGTCAGTTAGTGGCTCACCAGAAAGACGGATCTGCAACAACCTGCTGAAATAAGTGCTGTGTCTGTACGATCGCTGCACTTATAGAGGTAACACTGCTATATAACACCTTCCCGTCCCATTCAAAAAATTTGTATTATATATTTCAATATTTGAGTTTTTTAATAAATTATATTGGCCCGCCTAAAGTTTTTCTTTTTTATTTGGCCCGCTCCTAAAAAAGTTTGCCCATCACTGGTATAGCACAATTCAAGCTATAAGATCAAAAATAGAGTCTTGCAGTTTAAATAATGAGGAGCAGGGTGTTGTATAATGTCTCCCTCCTCCTAAAATAGCAGAACTGTGAGGAACCTATGCCAGGGCCCTCTGCCAACATTACAACTACAGATTTATTTCATATACTCACACAAATAGGATAGTGTCTTTATCTATAAAAAATCCTCAAACAATCATATACAACTGCAAAAATTACTGATAGTTTCAGTTTAATTTATGTCTTAAATTCATCATGAGAAAGATGGATCATCTGGACTGACTATTATTAGATATAAATTAGATAATCAACCACTAAGCAAACAGTTGTCACAAATCAATGAATTAACGGTCATGATCCTGCAAAACCATCAGGACTGTGCCATTTCTCTTCTTACGCAAACACCCCCCATAAAATCAATCTGTGTCAACATTTGCAGGTTTGTGGTTATTCCAAAAAATGCAAATAGTGGAAACAGTAAAATTGTCACTTCAAAGCCCAACCTATATCCCCAATTAAAACTTTTAGTTTTTTCTCCTTTTTGTATATTCACATGTCTTTTATTTATTACTGAAAGTGCTTTACCATAAATGTTAACTAGATTGTGAAAATTCATCCCAATAAAACTATAGGTAATTGGATGTGTAACGTCATACTATAATGATATAATCCAACTCCCTCCTTCTACCAAAGGTCTACAATTCATAAGATCTTGCTGAATAAGGGAGGATTTCTCCCTTCATAACCTTTGAACAAAGCCTCCTCCTTTTAGCAAGCAGGTGTGAGACTTTCTCTAATTTAAATGTAACAGCCTCCCTGGCATTGTAACTAAATTGTTATAAAAACAGTTTATATTTTCGCAATATAGAGATGGTCTGGCGCCCAACTTACTCAAACAACTATTGCCCAGCACCACCATGCAACAACACCTGTGTCCATACTTAACAGTCATTGCATGTGCAGGTACCCTCTGGTCACTCATGCCCATATCCAAGAGCTAGCCAAGGCAGATGAAAGGGCCTAGCAAAGAGATGTATTACCCAAGCATGCTCCCTAGAACCACACATCAATATTAGTGGCTTTTATATTATAACCCCATGTAAAAAAACTGAAAATAAACAGTAAAAAGACTCTTTGGGCCTGAGTCATTAAGGAGAGCAGAACAAAATAAAAAGCAACTTTGCTCCCGGACAAACCATGCTACAATACAAAGGGTGCAAATTAGTTTATTATTTTGCACATAAGGAAAACACTGGCTACTTTTTCATGTAGGACACAAAAACTTGATAGCTTTATCTTTACACTAAAATGTAAAGTTGATCTAGGACATGCCCTACCTCAACTATAAATATGTCCCCAGATTGTAAATTTACCTCCCCCTCAATGCAACATGGTTTTGCCAAGGTGCAAATTCACTCCTTATTTTGCTTTGCTCTCCTTAATGACTCAGGCCCTTTAAGTGCAGTATTCTAGCAAGTTATTATATAAAAATAAATCAACTATAAAATAGTATATGTTGCAAAGACCTGGCCGATAAAAATCTAACTAAGGGGCAAATGAAGAATAAAATGTTAAATATCCTTTCACAGTGCAATGCAGACTTTACCAGGTGAAATATAATGACTAATGCTGCTGGCAAATTGCAGTACTAAATCTGATGAACAGAGTGGAGGAGGCTACCTCAGACAAAAGCTTTACAATTTACTAATGTAATGTCAGAAAAGAAGCCCAGAAATCCATTTAGCATCAAAATGTCAAAACTGCAAGAAGTCTTTTACCACTAGTTATAAGGAATCAATGGTAAGAAGTACATAGTGATTGCATCTATTTTCTGTGATTATAAACACACTAAAAAGCCACACTAGCTTGTATGCATAATAAAGAAAATGAATATTGTATGAGTAAAGTCAGAAGTGTGGATAATGTCAATAGCATCCCAGCAATTGTATAACATTTTCATGTAGCTTTTCACCAAAGAAGATCTGCAACACAGCTAAATGTTAAGCCTGGATCAGGGATTAGTGTAGGGTGAGAGATATATAGTATACTTCTGTGGCCCTTTTGCTCAACGGTAGGTTTTTGTCCTCCCTGAGCTCGCCTTAGGAAACCTGCGTTATGGTTTGACAGGTGTACCGCTCCAGTCACACTCCCAACCTGCCACTGTCCTCGGAGCGGGTCGATGCTAAACTACACCTGTCACTACGGAAAATTTCAATGGGGGGAATGCAATTGCCTGCGTTGCTGTAAAATGTAACGTGGTCTGCGCACTATTACCGTTATTACGGTAATAGTGTGATTAAATACCGTTATTATGGTAGATTCATTTGCAGACGAATTCTGAGTGCAACTTGCGTAACATAATATACACACGTAAGCACTAGCAGCGTACAAGCGAATTCATCAAGTAACGGATCTTCAGCTATGCCTCAAAATGAATTCAGTATTAATCAGACATATCCTGATGTAAATGCCTACTTTGAGTAGTTCACAGCGGTGTCCACCCATTACACGCCTATTTTTACTGCCAAGGACATAGGCGTCGCAAGTGGTCCTTGCGCTCATATACGCAGGTGCTTTGCTTGCTTACGCATCTGACTTTTTTCCATGCACAACTCTCTGTTCTAGGCATGAGCAGTGTGGTCTTGCGCACGATATGCACAAAATCGGCAGATGCGACCGCTCATGAATCAGGCCCATAATATATATATATATATATCTATGTTTTATTTTCATTGTATTGTTCTGCTATATAAATATCTAATAAAACATATGTTAGTTATTCTGCATACAGCAGATCTTTATTTCTCTGCATATTTCCATGTATTAATTAAACTGGGCTAATATATTGCTTGTTATGTCAAGTTAAAAATACTACAAACTGGAAGGAACCCTCTAATGGTTTTACTATACTGGAGATGCAGAATGTCAAGATGAGAAAGAGAACATCCATTTTTCTGTATACTGAACACTGATTGGCTTAGTTTGGTGCAGGACAGCCAATGAAGCTCTATCAACCTTAGCAACAAATCCTGATAATACCAATATAACCGCAATAATTATATTCCAGATTTCATGAACCCTGCAACAAATCATTACCCTCAATCTTTTGCTCGATCTAGTTTGAAGCTGTTAACTCAGCTATATCATTGCAACCTGAACATAAATAAAACATTTATTTCAGTCTGTCTTAAATTAGCTTGATTTATTCAATTTTCTATTCATGATTTTAGGTTATTATTGCCTACATACAAACTATCAATGGAAAGATTTTTAAAACATTAGTCAGATCCAATTGACCCTGACAATAAAACCAGCTTTAATGTAGTATTTACGTTTCATACATTTTATAGTCTTTTTCATGCAAAATTCAGCATATCTCCTGCAAATGCATTTATGCAGCATATATATTATTTGTTAACAGTAGTACCAAGAAAACTTGTAAATACTGACCTATACACAACATACACTTTTTCTGGAACGGTATTTGAATTTTTCAATTACTAAACTCTCAGCTTTTGTGAGCTTGCCTCATATGCTAAAACTGAAAATCCTTTGATTTATATTTTATGGTTCTTTAGTGTTCTTGTGCTTTCTACTTAAATGAAATACGGGATGTTGAAATATTTATGACATGGGAAAATATTTTACCAGTCTCAAACTATAAAGCACAGGCTTCTGGCTGGAGAACAATCCCTAGGAAGAGTATCTAAAATTTTAATAGTGTAGTGCCTCAAGGATTCTAGTGTCCTTGATGTTAATATTTACATGAAGATTATATGGGCATGTTGAGTTGTATTGTCTATGTGAAATATACTTTACTACAAAATAACAAGCAACCAATATAAGAAACTGTTTACTTTTAATCTAAACAAAAATGTGAGAGAAAAACCAATGAATAAAAAAGCAACTGGCAGTGAAATACAGAATGCTAATAAAACTGATAAGAAAGTCTCTACATTATTTATAAGAATATCACAATGTCAAAAAAACAAAGTAAATCAGTTACATTACCCATTCTTCTGTCCTACAAGTTTGCTGCCTATGAGTTCTCCTCTACCCTTTCTTCTTTCTTTCACTCTTCACATTTAATCCCTTTCCCAATCATGCCGTTTTACCCTTCAAAACATCTCCAGGATCAGAGCTTTTCTCACCCTGGAAGCAATCAAGACGTATATCCATTGCTTTGCCATTTCTTGTCTGGACTACTGTAACTTCTTTCTCTTTGGCCTTCCTTCCTCTCACCTTTCCCAACTTCAATCCATTCTCAACTCTGTTACTTGTCTTATTTTTCATTCCTGCCGCTCTGTATTTGTCTCTCTACTACATTGGCTTCCTTTCTGCTATAAAGTCCAGTTCAAACTCCTTATCCTCACCTATATAGCCCTCAATCTTACCCACCCCCTACATCTCCAGACTCATTTTCCTTCACACTCCATTCCACCCTCTCTTTTTTGCCAACGACCACCATCTCTCCTCCTCACTCATTACCTCCTCTTATGACCATCTCCAAGACTTCTCCTGGGCTTTTCCACTCCTCTGCAACTCACTTCCTCTGCCAATCAGGCATTCCACCTCCCTCTAATTCTTCAAAAGGGCTCTCAAAACACATTTCTTCATCAAACCATGTGCGACAAAACATGAAACACGAACAGAAATATACTATACTACACTACCAATAACCAGCAAAATTGCAAACACATAATCAATCTACATAGCGTTACATGGCAACAATAAGTAAGTATTATCTATTTTTTAATAGTTCACTAGGTGGAGGACCACTGTGTTTGTGGCTCACACCACATTTCACAACAACTTAATTCATAGGTAAATGCTGCAATTGTAAGAAATTTTTTAAAGTCAGCCTGCGTAAGTCTCTTATTCTCTGAATCCTGGGTGCTTGGTTTAACACAAGTTGGGGAATGTTCAATTAGGTCTCAGGATCGCGGTAACTCGCTAGAACAGGGCACAAAGGTAATTTGTGGCACCACAATAAGGCTGATTTTCTTTCACACCCCATGTGGTTGTGAAGGAAAATGCAGATTATTGCGGTACCGTATTACCTTCGGTAAAGCTGATACCGCGCGTTACCGCGATCACGGGCCTAATTGAATATGCACGTTTATGTCTTAAATTAACGATAAGAGTGAGGGAATATTGTGATTTTGTTGTCACTATCATAGATTTGAATGTTTGTAATTACACTGCGTACTATAGAGTGAGATCTTATCCTGCCACCTCCGATGATGTAAAAACAAAATCAGTCTTTTTGCAAGAAGAAAAATTGTTTGGTTCCCTCTAGAGATGAGCGGGCTCGGATTCCGCTTATCTGAGCCCACCCGAACAGTGCGGATCCGAACGGAATCCGAGCACTGTTCGGATATTTCCGGCGGGCAAAAAATTGAAAACGAGGCTCTGTCATCCAAGTCTCGCGTCGAATCTCGCGAGGGGTGGGAGGGAGGGCCCAGAACAATTCCATCTTGTACCTCTTTTTTTGGCATTATGTGCTCAAGCTACCTCGGTGCAACCTTTTGGCCTAAAAACAATATTGTGAGGTGTTCAGAATAGACTGGAAATGAGTGGAAATGATTGTTATTGAATGTTATTGAGGTTAATAATAGCGTAGGAGTGAAAGAAAAAACACAAAACTGTTTTTTAGCACTTTTTATGCTTTTTTAAAAATAAATCAGAACCAAAACCTTTCGTCGGATGTTTTGGCAAAACAGATCAGAACCCAAAACCTCAAGCTAATCAGAACCCAAAACCCAAAACACTAAAAGTGGCTGGTGCACACCCTTAGTTCCCTCCCAAAAAACAGGGTTCTACTCCCTTAATGGGCACTCTCCACCTATTCAGCTCATTTAAAAAATCCTACAAAACTAATTCTAATTTTGCCATATGTGTGCATACATAGGCAAATTCATGTGCCTGCCTATCCAGCATTCAAGACACTGCCATTGGTTTGGAGGTGCAAATCCCTGGGTTTAGGCATACCAGGTCCACTTTAGGCATGCCAGCACTCGCTGGGTCCTGTAGTGCCCAGCCAAAAATACTTATCTATCAATTTAAACTTTATTACCACACACCAACATCCCCATTGGTGTTTGTTTGTCCCCCAGATGTTGCTGCTACCAGGATAGGCTATGAGTGCTGGTCCTGGGAACATTCTTGTCCAGCAATTAAGTTAAGCGGGTACTGTGATTCATTAAGTATGGTTCTAGCTTCATGTTATTCCACTTCTGTACAATGAACTGCACTAAGTGAATGTCTTTTTTTTGGCTTGTAATCTTCTCCTGTTGTGTTTCTCTCTATAATCATATTACTAAATTGTTTGAGTTATCTTTCGTTTTTATTTTTAATCTTTTTTATTTTTAGAAAGTTACTACATACTATAAGCGCTCATAAAGATAAGGGTACTTATATTTATGAAAGGAAATGCAACAGGTGATCTAAATTGAGTGACTGTTGATGAAATGTACTGTACCTGTTCAAATTTGTGGCTGCAATTACAAAGGGTATGAATACTTTTTAAATTGCATAATTTCTGTTTTTTTAGTCATTAGTGGAAAGATTTTGGAATATATATATCTTGTTGTATGCATCAGTTTCTCATGATGCTCTCTGAGAATTGGTTTGATTAGTGCATCCGCAATTATAGTGCCAATTGGACAGTATTGTAGTTGAATAATGCCTGTCTGTGGCAATTTTATACATCTTTGATTGTCTTCAAGGATAAAGATTTGTTCCTGAATGTCCATCCCCTCAATATGTGAAGAAGCTGATTGCATTATATTCAGCTTCAGATGTTAAAAGTGTTACAATTGTTTGATTTTCTAGTGGTCCGGCATATAATGTCATTCCAGTGTTGAAACAAAAATGCTTTTTTGTGCTACTAGCATATTCTGCATCTATATAACCATTTAACTTTTTTTATAGATAATGCAGGCAATTTCAATTTACTATTGATAATTTCTTTCAGATATCTTATGACATTTTACAGCATCCCATTAACAGTGTCTCCCCATTTTCACTTCTAACTTCCTTTGCATCTTCAATTCCAGAAAAGGTTAATATTTCCTCTTTTGGCTCTGAATGAATAGAAAAGATCTTCATATATTTCAGTTCCTTTTCAAGATAATTTGCAACATTTCACAGTTTTTGACAATGTCACATTTATCAGCACATATCTAGACATGTATCCATGTATTGTTTTCTTGCTGATTGTATAGACAGGGATCTACTTTGCTTCTAGTGAATCCTCCAAGCAGAATAACTTTCACATTCAAATTCACTTCCCAGGATCCAGCTGTTTGCTTAAATCAGCAAATTCCCTTCCTAAGTTTGCACGCTAGGGGCTAGATTTACTAAGCTGCAGGTTTGAAAAAGTGGGGATGTTGCCTATAGCAACCAATCAGATTCTAGCTTTCATTTATTTAGTACCTTCTACAAAATGACAACTAGAATCTGATTGGTTGCTATAGGCAACATCCCCACTTTTTCAAACCCGCAGCTTAGTAAATCTAGCCCTAGGTCTTTAATTTCTGAATTTATAAACTTTAGTAGTTGTTGTATGCATAAATCTCCATCATTCACTCCATATACAAACATAAATTTTACATTTATGTGGACTTGTATACCTTTGTTAGCTGCAAAACAAAGTATTCTTGTGAGTAAGTCTTGTCAATTTTTTGCAACAATCCTAGCCTTGCTAAGTAAAGTTCAACTACTCGATGTTTTGTAGTTGCTTTAATGTAATCAGTTTTAATTTAAGGAAACCTCAAAGTGTAATAAATAAATCATATTAAAGATGGTTGTAACAGATGATCATGGTGAGACAAAATCATACTGCAAAAGAACTGAATCAAAGAATAACATGACATTACAAACAAGTTCTCATTCTGTCTTGGCAACATGTAAATCACATAAGCAAAACAAAACAGGCAAAACAAAAATCATCAATAAAGAAATGAGGAAGAGGGGAGGAGGGTGAATTTCAAGGGCAGATTAGGTAAGGAACACCATTAGGGTGGGATGTATTGAAGTGTCAAGGGGAATTCCAGATTCTGATCCGTCTGACACTTATGGTTGAAAGAAAGCCTAGTCTTAGGCTGGGTACACACTACAGAATTTTCCGACCAATGTGTTTTCTATAATGATTTTACCAAAGACTGAAAAACAAAGACCTGATTAGCATGGCGATTCATGTGTACACGGTATACAATTTTTAAAAGATTTACCCTTAGATCTTCACCTGTCATAACCGTCAGCTGAGAAGATCATGACTCTGTAAACTCTATGGCGATCCTTATCATGAGGCCATACACACTGCAGGATTGGAAGGATGTAATTCCATTACTGAATGAGATTTATAGTTCTGCTGAACAATCATATCAAATGATGGTCATGCTTTGGAAAGACTTTCATTTATTGTCTAAGTGTACACACTGATGCAATATCGGGCTGATTGATAGTAGGCTGAAAACACTGTAGTGTGTACCCAGCCTTGGGCAGTGTTTTCAGCAGACGATAAACGGCTAATTAGCAAAGTAGTGCAATGGGGAACAATTACCATTCCAAAGCACAAAATATCGTTGAGCGAGATTGTTAAACCGAATAAAAATCTTGTTCAATGATGGAACAATGTTGTTCCAATCCTGCCGTGTGTCTGCACTTATGATCAGGATCTATATAGGATTTACAGAGTCATGATCTTTTCAGATGATGGTTATGACAAATGAAAAGCACAGATCTGAAGGTAAATCCTTTAAAATCCTTTAAAATGTGTATAGTGTGTACACATAAATTGGCATACTGATCAGGACTATTTTTTTTCCAGTCATTGGTAACATCATAATAGATAACACATTGATCGAAAATTTCTGTAGTGTGTACCTAGCCTTAGTCAAGTTTCCCGATAAGAAGGTAGTTTTATATGTTACTGGAACCCTACAGCAGAAACTGTTGGAGATCAAGTCTATAGGTGTTTGGGATTAGGTGATCATGAGATCACGGCCGCTAAGGGGAACTTACTCTGGGTGCTGAATTGAATTGCTTTCTATAGCTATCAAACTCTTTATATTATAACCAATAAAACTAAGTAGCCATAAATTCTGAGTATCTGTTCACAGGCCACATTGGTAAGTCTTATAATACTCAATTATTTTTAGTCAGGGATCTCCATTTATAAAGGGTGACAGTCCTAGATTCATGAGGAGTATTAGCAATGATGTTTTGGAATTAGAGATGTCAAATTAGAGTATGTCAAACATATTCAAGAGGCAATTTATACCATCTGAAAATTATTTTAAACTGTGTCTCCAGAATCAGGATATAATTTGACCTTGCATGAACAAATTTAAAGATCAAATGCCACTGTTCCTAAATTATGTTTAGTTTCAGTTCTCTATTTCTAGCCAAAAAGGGAAGTGAAGATGTAAACTCCTCCATATGAAGTTTGTAGATTTGTTAGATCAGGTGCCTAGGGGTGACTTTTTAAAAGAGCAAAGGGGCTCAAATTCCCCTTCTGTACTATCATGTGTAACCAACTGTCTTTCAGCTATCTCCACACGGATGTCCCAACACTACTTAAAGCTCAACATATCCAAAACAGACCTTATTATCTTCCCTCCTGCCAGAATCACCACCTGCCCTCAAATCTCCCTCACTGTTAATAACACCATAATTCCGTCAGTCTCCCAAGCCTGCTGCTTTAGTGTCACACTTTACTCTACCCTCTGCTTTATTCCTCAGATCCAGACTCTCTCCCAGTCTTGTCGATTCCACCTTAAAAACATTGTCAGAAAACTCAACATGCTACCAAAACTCTTATCCCAGGGTTTCACAAACCCAGTCCTCAGGGCTCCCTAACAGTGCAGGTTTTCCATATCTCCTTGCTGGAGCACAGGTCATCATCATCATCATCATCATCACCATTTACTTATATAGCGCCACTGATTCTGCAGCGCTGTACAGAGAACTCATTCACATCAGTCCCTGCCCCATTGGAGCTTACAGTCTAAATTCCCTAATATACACACACACACACACACACACACACACACACACACACAGAGACTAGGGTCAATTTTTGATAGCAGCCAATTAACCTACCAGTATGTTTTTGGAGTACTTTTAGTATCTGTCCCCTTACAAGGCAATTGGTTACTCTTGTCCCTTCCGTGGGGAGGCCCCTCCCCACGGAAGGGACAAGAGTAACCGATTGCCTTGTAAGGGGACAGATACCTGCGACCACTCACGATAGAGCCGTATATATCAGCCGCTGATCGCAGTACCTTCCTCCCATGCTGCTGGCATGGGACAGGTGTATTCATTACTGATTGACACATTGTAAAAGATCCACAGGTGGTCCTAATTATGTCACATGTGATCCAGAAAACCTGCACTGTTAGGGAGCCCTGAGGACTGGGTTTGGGAAAACCTGTCTTATCCATTCTCTCTTCATCTTCTGTCTTGACTGCTGCAACCTCCTGCTATCTGGCAATACCAACACCCATATATCCACATTTCAATCCATCCAAAATGCTGCTGCAAGACTGATCTTCCCATCTGACCACTCCACCACCCCCTCTCGCTTAATAACATCTCCTGTCACAAAGAAAAACAACTTTTACGTTATCATTTTCAATAAAGTCTGTTTTTTTTTTCTTGTAACAAGAATTTCAATGGTTAAGTGAGACAAAACGTAAGCATATGGGGAAATACATCAACATTACTCAAACATATTCCAGTCCAAATTTTTTTAGCCACACAATTAGTAAGTGTGATGTCAATCCCTTCATTAACATGTCAGCAGGATTGTCCTCACTGACTATATAACTCACACCGACATAATTGTTCTCTACTAACAATCGGATGAAGTGTAGCAATGTGTTTGGACCGTTCATGGTGCTTTGTACTTGAAGACAAATCAATTGCTCCACAGTTGACGGTCTCACTCTGATTAAGAAGACGGATTTCATATAAAGTCCCCTTTATCCATAAGGTTTCTTTTGCTGTTTCTGTGAGTGCCATGTACTCCACCTCAGGGGTGGATAGGGCAACAGATGGTTGTTTTCTGCTTGACCAGCTGACAGCTGCATCTGCTACGACAAAGAGGTACCCTGTGTAGGAACGACGATCATCCTCATCAGATCCCCAATCACCTTCACAGAAAGCCTCTAAAGTTGAATTTTTGGTTTTAGTGAATCCTAACTTTAAAGAACTAGTACCTTTCAAGTATCAGAGGATTCTTTTGACTGCGATCCAGTGTTGTCTTCCTGGGTTGGTAGCAAATTGGCTCACACGACTCACTGTGTGTGTGATGTCGGGGCGAGTCCCAATACTTGCGTACATTAATCTTCCAACAGCATTACTGTAAGGGATTTTACTCATCTCCTCTATCTCTTCACTGCTTGTTGGTGACATTTCCTTTGTCATTTTTAAGCTTTTATCCACAAGTGTGTTTGCTGGTTTTGCGTTAAACATCTCATACTTGGTAAGTATATTTGCGATGTATGTCTGTTGATCAACTGTAACAGTTCCTTCATTCAAAAATGCAGAGTCAAAGTGAAACTGATACAACAACAAATAATGGATAGTGGAGAATGCAATCACTAACCTCAGGGTGCTGTATATGGCAACATGCAAAAAGATCTCTCCGTAATCGATCCCAGACTTTTGTGTGTAGCTCTTGGCAATAATGCGGGCTTTATAGTGTGTGATGGTACCATCTGCATTCAGTTTCTTACAAAAGACCCACTTGTTCCTGATCGTTTTGCAGTTACTCGGCCTGTCAACTACAGTCCATGTATGATTGTCATCCAGAGCTTTTAACTCTGTATCAATAGCCACTTTCCACTGTTCCCAGTCGTTGCTTGATTTTGCTTCTTCAATATTTTGCGTTTCACATAAGGCTAGATTAGCGAACTCCTCGCTATATCTCCTAGGAGGAATACCTTTGTTACTCCTTGTAGAACTTCTGTTTTCCAGTTGGGTATCCACAATTAAGTTTTCAACCTCAGACACGCTTTCTGCTGTCTGAACATCCAGTGTCACTAACTTTTCTTGTGGTTGCTGCTCCACTACTCTACTAGGTGATGTGTTTTTGTGAAACACCACATCCCTGGATTTGATAAGACATTTGTTGCTAATGTCCCAAAGTCTGTATTCTTTACTTTTGTCAGAACCCAAGCAAGATACATTCCACTGACTTGTAATATTACTTACGTCGCTTTTCTTTAGGAATATGTGCTTAAGCCTTATAGCCGAATACACGGAGATGATTGACACTTGGCTTTTTACCAGACAACGCCTCTAGCGGCGTTTTACCTTTTACAGCTACTGTAGGTGTTCAATTTCTAAGGTAGACTGCAATGGACACTGCTTCCACCCAAAACCTTTTATCCAGACCTGCGTCATTCAACATAGTCCGTGCTCATTCAACAATTGTTCTGTTAGCTCGTTCACTCACACCGTTCTGTTCTGGTGTGTATGCAATTGTTAATTGGTGCTGTATGCCATATTTTCTTAAGAATTATGTTGTCTTATTCTCCGTCATTGTCAGATCTCAAGGCTTTTAGTTTCAGACCCGTTTGAGTCTCTACAAGGCTTTTGTATTCCGCAATTTTCTCTACGACTTCACTCTCAGTATGAAATAGATATGTGTTATCCTAGTTGCATCATCAATGATTTTCAGAAAGTATCTGTAGCCACTGACCTCCATTGGACCACACACATCCGTATGCAATAGAGCTAGGCCTCTTAGCCAAATCAGCAACCAGAGCTTCAGCTCTGGTTGCTGATTTGGGTAAGGGGCAACAAGTATGCTTACCCTTTTTGCAGCTCCCGCATGTTGGTCTCTTCGAACTGCTCACAGTGATGCCTGTCACCATCCTATCTGCAAGCTTCTGGATCTTGTCGTATCCCACGTAGATCGATTCTCCAAAATGTCTCACTTCATTCCCTGTAAAGGTCTTCCCTCAGCATCTGAACTTGCTAATCTATTTCTGAAGAATGTCTTCCGGCTTCATGGATGTCCTCAGGAGATCATCTCCGATCGGGGTGTACAATTTGTGGCGAAGTTCTGGAGGGCTTTCTGTGCCAAACTCGGGGTCAAACTCAAGTTCTCTTCGGGTAATCACCCCCAGATGAACGGACAGACTGAACGGGTTAAATCAAGATCTGGAGTGTTTCCGGCGTTGCTTTTCCTCGGAACATCAAGCTGCTTGGAGTGACCTTCTCTACTGGGCTGAGTTTGCTCATAACCTTTCACATTCCTCCTCGGGACACTCTCCCTTTTTCATTGTTTACGGGAAACACCCTACACCTCCTCTCTTATCTGAACTTCCAGCATCCACGGTGCCTGCAGTTGAAACCCTCGCCCACGATATGTTACAAATTTGGTCCAACACTCAAGCAAAACTCACTATGTCTATGCTACGGTACAAGTCTGCTGCTGACCGTCACTGAAGAAACCTTCCTGTACTAAAGGTAGGGGATAGGGTATGGCTAGCTACCCGGAATCTCAGACTCCGTGTCCCTTCCATGAAATTAGCTCCTCGCTTTATTGGACCATTTGCCATTTCCCAAATAATTAATCCGGTTTCTTAAAAACTCGAGAACTTGAGAACCTCCTTCTCTCAGGATCCACAATACCTTCCACATCTCCTTACTGAACCCCTGGTCCTCAATAAATTCTTCAAAGAACCAGTTTCTCCTCCACCCATCAAGACCTCCCTAGGGGAGGAGTATGAAGTAGAACGAATCTTGTTCACTGGAAGGGTTATGGCCCCGAAGAGAGATCCTGGGTCTCTGAAGCGGATTTGCATTCCCCCCGTCTCCTTGCAAGATTTCGGAGGAAGACCAATCCTTCTTTGGAGGAGAGAGAGGGATGGGGTACTGTCAGGCGCCGTCTCCGTCATACTCCCTCTCGGCGGAGACGGACGCCTGTCACACCGCTCTGCCCAGATGGTTGCCGGGCAACCGTATAGCCGCGCCTCCTAACCCTGTCGGGCGCCTGCGCAGTAGCTCGTCCCGTTGCTAGGCAACGGGACGCTTTCCCCGGCACTTTCTGTGCCTATTCCACGGAGCCTATCAGCTGTTCTCTGCCTCTATTTAAACTTGGCTCTGGCGCCATTAGGGTGCCAGAGTAACAGGTTCCTGCCTCTAGCTCCCACTGTGTTTGTGCCTCGTGTTTGGACCCGGATTCTACGACCATTTTCTAGTCTCTGCATTCCTGTTGTGACCCGGCTAGCTGACCATTCTCTATTGTGTGTGACACATCGTGTTCCTGCGACCTTGGCCTGTTTGACATTGCTTTTGGATTCTCCTTCTGTACCTCGTATACCGATTGGCTTGACCCGGACCGTCTGACTCCTCTTCACTACACCAGTAACTGTCTGATAGGACCGCGACCTGCGTACCCTGTGCAGCGAAGCCCATACCTCCTTGAGGGGGTCCCTGGTGAAGACCAGGGGTACGTTAGACTCCGCACCTATCTGCTCAGTAGTGCTAATACTGGTTAGTGTTCCTCTCAAACCCGTGCCTGACACCTACCTCCTGGAGAGTGTTCTTGATTTGGCCAACTGTTGTGCAGGGGTTTTTCTTCACCAGGGACAAAATTCTTCTGTCATCTACCACAGTTGTTTTCTGTGGTCTTCCGGGTCTTTTGGTGTTGCTGAGCTCACCGGTGCATTCTTTCTTTTTAAGAATGTTCCAAACAGTTAATTTGGCCACACCTAATGTTTTTGCTATCTCTCTGATGGGTTTGTTTTGATTTTTCAGCCTAATGATGGCTTGCTTCAAATGCAAATGTCACACCTAGAATCAACTCCAGACCTTTTACCTGCTTAATTGATGATAAAATAATGAGGGAATAGCCCACACATGTCCATGAAATAGCTTTTGAATCGATTGTCCCATTACTTTTGGTCCCTTAAAAAGTGTGAGGCACATATAGAAACCGTTGTACTTTCTACACCGTTCACCTGATTTGGATGTAAATACCCTCAAATTAAAGCTGAAAGTCTGCAGTTAAAGCATATCTTGTTAGTTTCATTTCAAATCCATTGTGGTGGTGTATAGAGCCCAAAATATGAGAATTGTGTCGATGTCCCAATATTTATGGACTTGATTGTATATTATTAACAGGTGACATTAATTGCATTTTTTATTTTCTGTGCGTTCTATTCCACATATGTTTTGAACATATCCTGTAGTGTATTGTCTGTTAGAGCAGAGCGGACCTAGACTCATCAAAAGACATATCTTTACATTTCCTCTTTGTTGAATACAGACATGCGTATGCCTGATTTATGCAAGTTTTTTTCCGAGGGGGGTTTAAACACACAATTTGTTCATTTGGCGTGCCTTAATGAATTTGGCCCAGAGTTGGGAAGTTGCAAGCGACAGCCTCTTCCCACCTATTGCTTTTCACACATTGAAAAAAAACACATGAAACGCACAGCTTCCGGTCCCTGCTCTCCTCCTCTCTGTCACTTTTGGAAGACAGAACACAAGTGAGGCTAAATGTACCACCCTCACAACTGGTACTAGCTAACAACAGGCGCCCTGACCCTAAAACAAACAACTAATGATCGGGTACGCATCTTCGCTAGGTACTGGGTGTAGTGCACTCCCTAGATCTCCTCCCTCTACCTGCGAGGAACACCAGTCGGTGTCCACCTTCTACTCCGGGGCTGACCCTGTCCCTCACCCAGGTCATACAGAGAAGACTATCTTCTCACTATTGGGTCACTCACAGAATTCCAAGGACCAGTCGCCACCTGTACGACCGGGATGGCAGCTTCCGCTCGGAACTGCCAGTGGCCACTACCGGAACTCGAGATGATCGCGTTCACCCAAGTGGAACACTGCCCCAATCTGGAACCACCAGGGACCTTGCCGGAACTCAGACTAGGACACCCAATTGGAACCATGGGACTCACTGCTGGAACTCAAAAGGGCTGTGCTGCACTGTCAGTGAGATGCCCAATCACTGCCTCAGGAATTCCTTTGTAACCCCGGGGACCTACAGCACGGGAAGACTATTTTGTGTACTAACCCTCACTGCGTGTGTGCTCTATCTACCCCTTGTTCCCACAGACACAGAGTATCACAGGATTACAGTCAGAAACAAGAGTCTACCTTTAATGGGGGCCTGACGTCTTGCACCTGGAAGGAAACATACATAGCACAACCAAACTCAATACACAATACTGTATTTCACCACACAGGCACAATAACAAGTCGCTATTGATTATGGAAGGCTGACAACAGAGGGCACTTACCTCTACCTGACCAGTCAGTTATGTAGAGCAACAACAGGAGCCTTCTGCTCAACTGTTATCTCAGGACTATCACCTGAAGTTCACTTACTCGTGCCACACTACTCTGGAACTTGCGCCCTATTTTAAATCAGGGCTCTCACGCCCACTCAAACTCCAGGGACCTAGTGCCCTGTCTCTCAACTGGAGTCTTGTGCCCCTCTTTAACTACAGGGCCCTGTGCCCTCTAACTATGGGCTTTAAGCCCAACTAACTAGGGCCTTGTGTCCTTATATTTACCTACCTATGGACTTTATGCCCAATTGACTAGGGCCTTGTGCCCTCTATCAGTGGCCACGGGCCTAGTGCCCGACAGTGACCCCAGGCCTTGTGCCGGACCTAACTGTGCAGGGTATACTTACCTGCTCCGCGCAGGATACTCAACTTCTTCTCGACTCCTTCTTATGCGGGTCTTCCAGACCCTCCAGCCAATGGCGCCTCTTCTCCTGTTCGGCGCGGCTGTCTTCTGGGCGGGGACGCTCCTAGCCCCTACAAGGGCTCCACGCCAACGTCTCCAGCACTCTCTTCTTGTGACAGGGTAGCTCCTTGCCCTGACAAGAGCACCCTACCACCTCCGCCATCTTCTTCTGGTTTCTCAGCAGCGGTGTTCCACGACGTTCTCTGTCTCTGGCTCCGCCGACGGACTGAACTTAAGATGGTGGCGCCTGGCTGCTTAAATAACCACTGGTTCATCACGGCGCCGCCGCGGCGACATTAATTAAAACGCCCGGTGGTGAGACAGGATCCGGCCGCCGACTGGCCAACAGGGGGAGGCGAGCCCTGATTGGCTCACATGCTCACTGGCGCCCGGACCTGCGGAAGAAGAGAAATACTCACCGGCGCTGGAACGCAGGAACGGTGAGTAGATTTCCTTCTCTTCTCTCTTCACCCTCTTCATGGGCATGGCAGCAGAGTACATCTTCGCCCTCTTCATGGGCACCGCAGCGGGACACATGTCTACAGTGGCAAAGAGGTATATTTGTCACAGTTCCCCTATAAGGAAATAGGTAAAAACACAGCTCGGACTTGATAGCTTATTTGTACACTGAAATTTAAAGTTGATATGTGTGTGCTACATGAAAAAACAGGCAGTATTTAACTTATGTGCAAAACAGAACACTCATTTGCACCCCTTGCAATGTAACATGGTTTTGTCCAGGAGACTGAAATAAGAATCCTCTTCATTTAAGATCCTTAATGAATCAGGCCCAATGTTTGTATTTGCAGGTGGGACCACCAATGCCAGTAAGTGGCCGGCTAGCAGTCAAGGAACTATTGTTTAGCCAGATGTAGGTGGTGGGAGATTTTGTGATACTTTTGCTGAATATGACTGCTATACCATCGCTGAAACTGGTTAGCCATCCTGACAACTGCTAATAACAGTGAAATGGTTCAGCAAATCTGTGTGAGGCTCTAGTGAATGCAATACTTTATCACAGTATTTAAGCCCATATGCTGAGTTGGACTCATATGCTCCAGATTTATGTCAGGCATATATCAGATACACTTACACCCATCCAGGTCCTAAGCATAAGATTTTTTTTTTTCAAATTTGATAATGAAAAAACACATTCGCTATTAAGTTTGATTTAAATAGAATACTCTCTACAATAGAGTAGTTATGATCTTCCTTATCATTTAAAAATAAAAATGGAAACAAATCAGTCTAAAATACCCTCAAAATCATATTATATAGGCATGATCAATTAAGTAAGCACTAATAGCTTCAGAGAGCAAACCCCAATCAGCCAATCAGAAGTGTTTAGCTAATGCTGGCATCATTATCAGAGTATTTACACCTGACGTCTGGCACACATAAACGATATCATTACAAACAGGTGTATCTGTATCTCTGTGTGGGACTTCCTCAGTTGCAATTACATGAATACACCCTCTCTGTACTTAATGTTTGACGGCCCCATACTTCATCCAGGCCACCTCTCCAAGAGTAAGAAAGCATAAGTATCAGATGCGACAAAATGTGCATATGGACGTAGACATACGTGTTTTTTTTAAGCATGAGCAGTACAAACTTGTATACTTTACGATAAACAAATGGTCATATGCTCAACTCAGCATGAGCCCCATAAGTGTGTGGTACAGTACCAAATGACAAAGATAAACCCGTTTGTCCAAAAGCCACAAGTATTGGTTCATTGCAGTGCTCCTCTCTAATTCATAAATAATGTATTTGCTGAAAACTAAAAGCTTTGTTTTCTTTCATCCATTTGCATAGAAATAAGAAACTCAGTGGATACACTAAGAAAATGATGAGCATTGTGTGGACCAAATAAAGGGAATATTAAAAAGTCAGGCTAACATGCTAAGCTCCAAAACCAACATACCAAGTATAAGATGCTTTGGTCCTGCAAGGTGCACTATAATATAGTACTGCCTATACAATAATAAACAGTGTGAATCATGTATGAATAATGTACTGTGGCACGGACAACCTTCTGGCAATGCACACACAAACAACTTCTTGCTTTGTTCTGCTTTTATTGTCAGGATGGCAAAGTAGCTTATAACACAAAGTTCCACACACTTCTTGTGACCCTAATGCTAAGTCAATAGAGTCTAACTTGTTCAGCTTACATAATGAACAAATCAGACTTAAATACTTTACACTGCTCCCACAGCTCTAGCTTTATGGACAGGTGACACTCCCACCTGATCTTTATAAAGGGGGTCTTATCAGGTGCTCAGCTTGATGAGTCTTGCTGCAAACTCCGTCAGATGCTGTTAGCTGTGGAAAATGATAACTCCAAACTATGTCAAAATGTGTAAGTTGAATCACACTCTATACTATTATATTGTCACACATATGTCCTCCACCTGTATTTCTTTAAACTAGGTGCACTGCTGTACAAATGTGTAATGTCTGCAGCCTTGTTCTGTCAGCTGAATATGTGGTGCCCCAAAGCCCAGTTGAACAACACAGAGGAGTGCATAAGCACTGTTAAAATGCAGGGCTACAAGGGGTTAATTGTGCTCCTAGAGACTTGTGACCAGGAGTGATTGACAGGAGGAGGATGAAGGCCCTGATTGGCTGGGGGAGTAACAGGAAGAGGATGTGCAGGAAGGAGGAGTGTGTGGCATGGTTGAAGAAAGGGGAAGCTGACATGCAGCTGGGCAGAGAGACTGATCTGCTGCTGGAACATGTGACATTGCCAGCACACACGGCTGGAGAACGGCTGGGGACACGCAGTTGGGTGTCCAGGACAGTCTTGACGAACTACGGAACCTTCTCAAGGTAAGATCCTAGCCTGCAGTGTACTGCACATACCCCAGCGTCAGAGGGAAGAGTGTTGAGAGAATCTATCCAAACTGACATTGCATTCCTGTACAAGGAAGAATATTGTGCCCTCCTTGGGAGCTTTTCCCTCAGATCATACCTTCACACAGGCTGCAGGGAACCATTAAGACTGTCGTTTGAGCTAAATCCTGTGTGGGCTGATATCTGAACTCTATTCCCCGTGCAGAGTACATGTGCTATTAGAAACGCATTGATTTATGAGAGAACAGCGCCATCTTGTGACTGAATTGAGCAACAGTCCTGTGTTTTGCTATAATCTTTACCCAGCCTACAGTTTAACATCTACCCTTTTGAAAGAAAGTACAGGGACTTAATCGGGATTGTTAACCCTTCTGGAAACCTCTGCAGGACATTTGAACACTACAAAATTCCTGTGCACAGGTCAGCCCAGGACTGAGTGGAAAATATGATAATATTGGTGCACCAAATGTTTTAGATGGATGTTAATGTTATGTGATTTACCTAAGAATTGATTTATTAATATTGAAGGTGTGACACTCAGTGTTAATGGTACCGCTGCAATTCAAGTTAACTCAGCAGTAGATGCTAAAAGTGGGGCGCCTGACCCATAGGGAATAGCACGGTACCCCAAACACCTGAATAAGAAGGAGCCTTCTAGTGGGGGCGGTAGTGACCGTAAGAGTCTTGATGGGTTATTATTGATGGTTCTTGCATCATCACCAGTCAGATAGTGTTAACTTGAAAGTAGTAACTGTGATTACCAGTGTGCCTTATTAGACAATGTGCATTGAAGATGTTATCGCTATTGTGCCTTATACTCACCAGGTGTATGTGATATGGTAAATGCTATTGTGCTCTATGCTGATCAGACGCATTATTTTGTCATTACTATTGAGCTGAAGGGGTCAGTGGCGCGGTGGCTTACCAAAACTATCCTTACCGCATTCTCAATAAACCCAAGTTGTTTGACCAATCCTTGTCCCTTTCATTGAAGTATTTATCTCCTGACCACCGGATATCCGAACAGAAAAGAACCTGACTTGTGTCTGGAGGACAAGGTAAGGGAAGGATTTCCCATCAGTACTCGACCACCACACATACCTAACTCCTCTGTTAGTGGGCTATGGCAAACCACTTCCTTTGTCACAGTACATGTTTACAATGTTTACATTTCTTGACAATACAAAATTGTTTTCACAAAGAATTTACCCTGTGATATGAAATGTGAATAAAGAGCTAAGGGTAGACCAGGCCCTTACTTGGAGTGATAGTTGGGAACAAATCCATGATGTGGTATTCAAACATTAAAGCTGTTTTCTTCCAAGAAGAGATCATGTCACTGCCTTTTCCAAGACAATAACCTAAAGCACAAGACCTCTTTAGCTTTCTTGTTGGAGAATGGTTTCAATCGGGTCTGCACATCTCCTAAGTTGTTATTCGGCACATTATTACAGTACTACACTGTAATGTACTAACACACTTAATATGCTAGTGTTGTTATGCCAATAAATGTTTTATATATATATATATATATATATATATATTTATTTTTTTACAATTTTCTTATGTATCCCATCATCTTTACCTGATTCAATTAATCAGGGCAGTAATAAAAAAACATATTTGGAAGGTAGCAAAGCATTTATTATGGGAGCTCACAACTAAATGACAAGACTGCAGCTGATAAAACATAGGAAAAGACCACTCATAGTGTAGTAAATTAGACATCATTGATTATAATCTGATAAAAAGTAGCATGCATTTTTACAAATATATTATGCTTATATTTTTTTAATTGTAAAGTGCTAAGGAATTTGCTGGCGCTATATAAATAAATGTTGATGATGATTTATAGGTGACTTCTTTAAAACTGTTCTTTCTTTGTAGAATCAACTATAGCCAGATGATGTTGTCTTGCACTACAAAACAAATGCAAAACAAAAATCTACCACACGTGTAAAATCTTACAAATAGGTTTAAATTTGAAATGCCAATTAAAAACCCTTACAATGAGTCAAAATATCAAGGGCTTAACTGTGAAGGAGATGGCTCCAGGTCCAATTCTGGGATCTCTTAATGTACAGACAGTGTTAAAGATGTTCCATGGACACAGAACCTTCCCAACTTAGCAGACTCTCAGCAGTAATGTAATACCATGCATATCACAGGTATATTCCTGCATGCATTCATTCAGAAGACTACATCTCCCATAGTGCCACTGATAAGTTCATTGCAAATTGTGTCGCCGCTATTTTTGGGTGAACAATCTGTACTCACAGAGCTGGGGTCATGAGTTCAATTCCAGACTATGGCCTTATCTGTGTGGAGTTTGTATGTTCATCCCGTGTTTGCGTGGGTTTCCTCCGGGTGCTTCGGTTTCCTCCCACACTCCAAAAACATACTGGTAAGTTAATTGGCTGCTATCAAAATTGACCCTAGTCTCTCTCTCTCTGTCTGTCTGTGTGTTAGGGAATTTAGACTGTAAGCGCCAATGGGGCAGAGACTGATGTGAATGAGTTCTCTGTACAGTGCTGCGGAATCAGTGGCGCTATATAAATAAATAATGATGATAATGATGAACAGTCTGCTCACTAGAGCCCCATACTGTGCTAGAAGCATTCAGAGACAGTTAGACACTGCAACAAGTTACAAAAAGCCTGCTGAAGGCTAGAGGCTAGTTGTTGGTTGCTGTAAAGATTGCTGTGACAGTGCTTCCTGGGATAATGGAGGATCTATCCACAAGGAGTCATTAAGTGCTGTTGCTGGACTGTTGCCCTGATGGATGTTTGCAGCTATATTTGCAGTTTTAAAAGCCAGCCCAGAAGGAAGCATCTCTGGAGTAAAGCCTATTAGATGTCTGCAGAACGCATATGAAGACTTATATGTTTATGGTACCTTACTATGTTTAAGTTATTAAACTGAAACAAGTGAGACATCAAGCTGTGTTATTAAAACCTCTGACCAGGACTGTAACATTGGTATTGAGAAGTTATGGTGCTGTCTGAAGAAAGAATTTATTCTTATTTAATTCAATCCCACGTTTCAGTTCTTACAAATCATCATCAGGATTGATAAACAAGCTAAAGAAATCATTCACCTAATAGTAGAAGACTCCCTGACACTCGCTGACATCATTAGTGCGCCATGAGTTGTGTAAAGTTTCCAAGACAGCCGCTCTAAGAGAAAAATAAACAACAATGAAACAAGTAACGTAAAAGCCTAAATTAGGCTTGCGATAAACGACCATTCGGCTTGATGTCACATTAGTGTGTATGCTCCAATGATGAATGATTATTGTTCCAAAACACATTGCACTATTTGATTTAAGTTTTAAACCTAACTAAAAATCTCATTCAACAATAGAACGATGTTGTTCCGATTCTGCAGTGTGTATGCACTCACGGCCGTCAGTGTCCATAGATCTTTATGGAGTCACAATCTTTTCAGCTGACGGTTAAAACAGATGAAGAGCACAGATCTGAAGGTAAATCTTGTAAAACTTGTTTAGTGTGTACACATGAATCGGTATGCTGAACGGGACTTTTTTTAGTCATTGCTAAAATCGTAAATGATATCGGATCGAGATAAATTTCTGTAGTGTGTACCCAGCCTTAGAGGCAAAAGAGGAGAGCAGTAGGAGTGTTTAGCTGCATGAAGCAATATGAGGCAAATATTGTCAACATTAATAAGTTTGTACAAAGACTATTACCAAAAGTCAAATAATGCTGGCCAGGCACAAAGGTCAATTGACCCAGGTTATGTTAAGATATATCCAGAACAACAAGGCTCCACTGAATACAAATAAATAGTTTCTAATTTTCTAATTGTGAAATAGTAAACACACACACTTGTGCTCAGTTGTATACATAAAGATAAAGAGCCAATAAGTTAAAAATGCATTCTTTATCTACACACCACTTTAAGTAATACGACAAGATCAGTCATTTGTGTATTATTTTGAGTGCCGAATGGATGGTTGGATGGATGGATATATTAAACAATTTATATACATATAATTTGCAGAATCTTCCATTAATGATATGAAGCCATTGCACTCTCATACAATACAGAATGTACAAATCTATGATTTATGGTTGCAATATTTGCTTTCTATTGAACTAAAGATGTGTTGAATGTAACTCTCTCTTAGGTGTGGAAACGCAAGCATTTATTCAATAAAAAACACTTAGAGTGCAGATTCTTACTAAGGGTCATAGAGTTCTGTTCCCAAACAAAATTCTCTTTTAATTATATTATAATGCTGTTCCCACACGCAGCGGCCCCCATGACCCACAGCTTGCATTTTTGAAACCAGTTCCTGGGGAGGCATATTGCAGTAAATTCTACAGGCTTCAGAAAAAAAGTATTTTAACATCAATGGGATTTAAAGTTTTCGAACAGCTGAAATTGAAGATATTATTTTGCAAATGTCTCAAAAAAATGATCTATAACTTACATAACCATTATGTGAACAAGACACATTCATTAGGAGCTAAAACAGGAAGGTACTAAAGACTGAGGCACCACGGTTCTGTCCACAAACTGGTAATATATAACTATATAGTTGTATGTTGTCACATACTTTGGACAACATCTAAATTCTAAGTAAAGATTACCTTACATTGGGGACTATTTAATAACATGGTGCAAAGAACAATTATGTGCTCATTAAGAAACATTAAGATATCAACTTTCATTAGCCTACTACACTAGACTGGTAAACAAATCAAAGGGCTATTTACTACCTGCAAATCATTCAGATATGCAGTGCATTTAGTTTTGCGCCTATTTTTTCCACATAATGAATATGACATCCACCCCCATCATTAGTTTCTGCTTTTTAGGTTTCCACCTAACATACATTTGGTTTCCCGGCTGAGACTAATTTTTTTCTTAAATAAGTCGAAAGTGAGAAGACACTCGGTCTGTCTTCAATACACTTGTCACTTTTGTAATTTGTTATTGTTATTATTATTAGTTATTACATGGGTATTTGAGTACATATAAATCTATATAACCACATTAAGGAGTCTGTTTAAAATACGTGAAAAGCTCTAGATCCGGCGCAAATGGCAGTATTCTCAGATTTAGGGCTTTTCCATATTTAACAAAGCCACTGGTCTTTAGATAAAGTGTTTTTCCTGTTTTTATTAGATAAAGTTATTTTTTACAATAACGTTATGGCTCTCTTATTGCAGCCTACTCCATATCTGTCTCATTGCAGCCTCCTCCATGTCTCTCTCATTGCTGCCCCCTCCATGTCTCTCTCATTGCTGCCCCCTCCATGTCTCTCTCATAGCAGCCTCCTCCATGTCTCTCTCCTTGCTGCCCCCACCATGTCTCTTTCATTGTTGCCCCCACTATGTCTCTCTCCTTGCTACCTCTTCAATGTCTCTCTTATTGCTGCACTTAATATGTCTCTCTCATTGTTGACCCCTCTGAGCACTGTATTGTGAGACTGCCTGATGTCTCCTAGGAATGCTCAGACAGCACTCCCAAGACATCTGTGGTGTCAAACTAGCCTCATGCAGTTCCCAGTGGCAGCTAGTATATGGGTTGTGGGGGATCTTAATCTGGCACTATATAACATGCTGTTTAATATGCTTTCTTTCACAAGTAGAGGTAGCTCAAGGTTTATTTTTATATTTTTTTACACTTATATTATTTACATAGTACATAAGCTTTAAAATATATGATGTTTTCAAAACAAATGGTTGTTAATGTCAAGATTCCAGGAAGCATGATTTACTATATTGAGGCAAGTGAGAAATCTTTGACTTTCTGGCTGTAAATGCCAACACAGATCTTTTCTCAACACACTCCTCCAATTACATGTTGTCCTTCAACCCTTTCCTAAGATGATTTCACAAAAACATGTCATATTTCAGGAACCACACAGAGTTACGTATCATAGCATACTGTACACTGCTGTTCATTTTTCAGTATTAACAATGACATCAAGAAGGTCTATTTTAAAAATGTCAGCTTGTGAAAGAATTACTTGTATACTGGGTTGCCATAGCAACTCCCCTCTAGAACACAGGGATGATCTTACATTTTTCAGTACATAATTAGACAGAATATTTGGCATGGATGGAGCATACAGGACATAAAGGTTGCAAGAAAAATAATTGCTATTTTGTAGGACAGTTTTATTTTGAGCTGGATGTTTAACACATTATCAAAGTGCAAGTATGCAGTTCCATAGAGCAACCAATCAGACAATTGCTTTCATGGTTTAACTTGGACAATGTTGACCAAAGCCAAGTGCCAATTGGTTGCTATGGGTTACAGGGCCGGATTAACCATAGGGCTTACTGGGCTACAGCCCAGGGGCCTATGGCATCCAGGGGGCCCTTGAAAGTGCTCAGCAGCAGTAGTGATCGGTCGGGGGCGGGGGCGCTCCTGGTGCGATCAGTGCTGCTGAGCACTTTCCCTGCAGTCCTTCTCCGGCGCGCTGTAGTCTCCTTACTGAGGAGATCACGTGAGTCTCACTCTCACGAGATCTCCTCAGTAAAGAGAGTACAGCGCGCCGGAGAAGGAGGTAAGTGCCGGGGGGGGGGGGGTGCGCGGGCAGCTCGGATCACGGGGGGGAGGGGCCCTCACGGGGGAATGGAGGCCCCCTTAGCCCAGGGGCCTCCATTCCCTTAATCCGGCCCTGATGGGTTACTGAATGTTCGCACTTTTGCACATTGTTAGGAAATAATCCACATTCTTTTTTGTTTTGTTTTCATATTATGTATTCGGTATGATTGCATGCTGCCTCCTGAACTGAGCACTAAATTGCCTATCAATTCATATTTAAAATGAACCCAGGCATATTTAAAAAAGTGAATGCTGGAAAAATGCGGTGGTAGACTATTTTACTATTGCATTAAAGTTTGCATGCTCAGGTATAATATAATGGCATATTATTTAACATACAAGTTAACCCATGCATGATACTCATGCTTTCTAGTCAAATCAAGCTACTTAAGGTGTTAAAAAGGTTCTGGTCATGCATTTGGGCCATAGCCCAGGCCTCAACCACCAACCACTCCCCATTGTCACCCCCGGCAACCACCAACCACTCCCAACTGTCACTTCTCCTTCAAGAAATATATATATATTTTTTTAAAATCTTTATAAACACTTTTAACAATTAACAAATTAAATTAACAAATTAAAAACATCTTAGTATACCAAATTTCAGCCCTTTCTGAATTTTTTTTTCCACACACACTAAGAATTTAGTAGGTCAGTGTATAACTCCGCCCAGCAGGTGGCGCTACAGCTTGGTTTTATTTTTTCCACACACACACAGACAGACTAACACACGCCACTAGACATTTATATTATAGATACTAAATATCAAATGTCTTAAAATTGACTTGTAGGACTTATCATGGTAATTAAAACAAACATAATTCATACTTGCTTAGATTATACCGTGAGTATGAAACGCAAACGGGAGATTTTCTGAAAAAACAAATCCTTGCCCAACATTGTGAACATACTGTAAGCCACTTCCCACTTTTTTTCTTTGGGACACTTGTTTTTGCTATTGGGAAACATCATACCATACCATAGAGCTTTTGACTGATAATAGGTATTTCCTAGACAGAAGGACACTGACTAAACCAATTGGTTTAAGAAGAATTTTTGCTTTATTATATTGTTAACAACCAATTGTCGCTTAAGTTTAAGACCATTATGTGTTAATAAGGAATTTAATTTATCCACAGTTTTCATACCAGCGTACATTTGTGTAACATAGCATTCAAATCTTTAATTGACATTTAGTGCAATATGCTACTGTAATAGGGACACATCACCTACTACTTTCACATTATCATCACCTCCCCCTTTTCCAATACTCATAATTTTCTCGATACCTGCACCTTAATCCCAAATTTTTATATATTTATAAATGTGTTTTATATCGAGCTAAAGAGATAAATATCTATAAATATATATACACATCTAAAATAACTAGATTTGCAAAAGTGTAGCCTGTGCAAAAGCCATTTACATCTGTTTTGCATGAATGATTTTATGTAACATACTGTATATGGAGTTTGCATATGAAAATGGATGCGTGGGAGAGCAAACAGCAGATAGTGGGGTTGATCAGAGGTGTTCGACTAACAAGCAGACTAGGCAACCTCATTTTATGCATACTTGCAAAAAGGAGTTTTCCTTAAATGATATTCCTGGTTCCTAGTTTCAGGTATATTTTGTTCCACTTTTGAAAGTACATTTTTACAAATGGGTTTTACTAGACAGAATTAAAAACCCTCAAAAGGTTAAGCAGTGTGAATTTCTTATTTATAGAGATTATATAGGGTAAAATAGCCTTTTCCATTAGCAACTTTTACACAATGAATTGAACCCACAAAATATACCACAAGTTTGTATTCTTCGACTTACAGTGATTAAAGGGATATCAAATATATGTACTTTTTTAGGGCTTGGATTAATGTGTATGGATAATAATACAAGAGATGTGTAAATTTTTCTATGTCTTTTTGCTATTTTATAATTTTTACGCTCAAAAGGAAAAACTGCTTATTTCATTTTTTTTGTTTTGTTCAATAGCATGTTTTAATAAAACATGTTACCAAGTAATCTGACACTAGTGATTGCATAACTATCACCTTTTTTCAGGCAGTCCTTAAAGTGCCTTTGTACACAAGAAGCAATTGGGTGTCTATAGGCAACGGTCGGATGCTGAAATCTCTCCTGCGCCGCGTCCTGGCAAGATAGGGAGGCCAGGCGCGCACGCAGGGCGTTGCTAGCCTGTGGGCTAATTAATTTAAGTATCCAAATTAATTATGCAGGGGGCTGTGGGTGATTCAGAGCTAGGCTCTGATTGGTGGCCACTAGTATTTATGGCAGTGAGGGTTGAAGTCTAAGGGAAAGGCGGCTGCTATAGGCGAAGATCTCCGTCATCTAGTTCTGTGGGTTGGTGATCAGGGCCAGCAGCCTAACACTCGCTCTGTAAACAGGCAAAGCCTTTCTAATTTCCCACTGATCGGGACAAAGTGGACAGAGTCCTCAATTAGGAACAGTTGGGAGGTATGTAACGCTGATGGTAAATGACCATGATTAGCCTCCTGTTCTGAGAGCACAGTAAAGATGAAGGGCATGAGTCATTAAGGAGAGGAAAGCAAAAAATTAAGTACATTTTGGACAAACCATGTTACAATGCAGGCTGCAGGTGGCAGGGGTTCTTCCGTCACTCCCTGTAGTGCTTCTGCTGTGCGCAGTAAGCTCCTAACTGGGGAGATCTCGTGATAGTGAGGCTATGAATCATAGTCTCACAACTCACGAGATCTCCTCAGTAAGGAAATTACTGCACACCGCGGAAGCACTACAGTGACAGCGGGCAGTTAACAGCATAACATTTGCTGTTAGCTGCCTGCCATTCTCCTTGACCAGCTGACAGTCGGAGCCAGGAGCGGGGATGCCCCTGACCCGATGAATGCCGACGGGCCCCCTAGATGCCAGAGGCCCCTGGGCTCTAGCCCAGTTAGACCTTGAGTTAATCCAGCCCTGCACATACTCATATGACGTGTGTGTTATCAGGCAGGCATGCTGCTTGTCTTTCTCATGTCGCAGAACATTCAATAGGATAAGAACGTCCACAAGAATATGAAATCTTGAAAAGTTGGTAATTTTTACAATAATGGAGTCCACGAGACCAAGAAAGAACTTGAGACAATAAACATAGATATGGCATACAAAATGTTACAGAAGGTGGGAGAAAAACAACTAAAACATCAGAGTGGGTCATAGTGTCATCTCTTGCATTAGGATATTTTCAATGGCAGCTAACAGTCATATTATTTTTTCTATTTCTGAAATCTTTGCCTGAACTTTTCTATTCCTGATCATCTGAAAATGAATATAAGAAAGATTAAGTTTGATGCCATCTTGTTGCCTGTTTCCTATGAACATCAATAAACTAGGAACATTTTAATTCAACGATTCTTGCCTGATATCCATGTTCGCCAAATCACATTGTACATTGAAATAAGTAACAATTTTCAATGCTGGACGAGTTACAATTTTGAAGCTATCTCATATTATCACATTTTTATTATAAGGCTGTAAGGCTGTTAAAATGAAAGACAGAAGTTCAAAGTTACTGATCTGCTATTTCCTTTTAACCTCTAAATACAACAGTGAGGTTCATTTACAAATCACAAAAAAAATCAGTTTGCACTAGTTGTTTATTTGGTAGCTAATTGTTCGACAATCACATTTCAAGTTAAACAATTCCTCATCTTTATAAAGACTATTACAGAATAAATCTGCTCCTACATTTGCAGGTTTGCAGATTCTACAGAAAATGTGTACTGTGGAAATATTAAAGTCCAACATAGCTCCCCTTTAGGACCATTCCCTTCATTACTTAAATCTATTAATTTTTTCTTCTAAAATATCACTCGGTTTAGGCTTACATTAGTTATTAGGATAACGGGACTTCTGGAGTATCTTTATTACATGTGTTACTTTTGTATGTTTGAAAATGTTCATTACATTGAAGAAGTACACATAGAAGTCCTCTTTCCTTCAAAAGTACAAATAAAAAGTGTAAAAATAGGTCCAATTAAGTATGTAGGGGCGAGGATGGGTTTCAAGACATTAATTATTGTCATTATTGATATTATTATTATTATTATTGTTGTTGTTTATTTATACAGCGTCAACAAATTATGCAGAACTTTAATAATCAAAATAATAATAATAATAAAAATATAAAGTTCTTTTGCAGGAAGGAAAGGAAAATGTCATACACCTACGGTACCTGTACAATGGGGTACAAATCCCTAAATACACTTCTGCCACTCTGCTATTTAATTTATTATATATCCTATTGTAAAATGAAACCTCATTTTATCCACAAAACAAAATAGCACTAGCTTTGCACGTTTACACTTTTTAAATGATTTTTAACATTACACGCTTTATGAGAGCTCTAACTAAATCAGAAATAAACTACTGCAATTGGTATGGGTGAGAAAGTGTATAGCCTGGCTTTATATTAGTTATCCTGGTAACAAAGCAGCAGGCCATAAGAGTAATGTTGGTATTTACCTTTCTTTCTTGGTTTGTTTCTTCAGGCTGCTATTAATGATTCATAATTCTTGCAGTGTCATGGACTATTCACATGGCATATGATGCAGTGTCAGAGAAGCTTTGGAACACTACTCTGTCTGCTCTTTGTACTGTAAAAAATTATCCAATTCCTCCACCGCCTCTACCTTCACATGACATGCTGAGAACTGTGAGCCTGTGCTTATGGAACTGGCAGCGCTAATTCTTGCAACCTCCAGAGATATTTTGAAAAGGAGATAAGGATTTGTTGAAGGATAGCTATGAAAAATGATACATGCTTAAAAGGTACTTAACAAGCTACTTAAAAAAGAAAAAAAAAATGTATGTTGGATTGCTGCCTTAACATTATAAAAAAATAAAGTATTTGATTTCCTAGAAAACTAGAGCAAAAAAATTAGTCAGAAGGCTGTGAACATACACCTTTTGTGAGGTGATTTTGTCTATGAAAATCTTCTCGATGGGGCAGTGCTGAGTGCTGGGGTCAATTAGATGGAAAAACAAAGAAATGTTGCCGGGAACCTGTAGATACTGTTCAATAATATTAATTTAGGGTCTTACCTTGTATATATACTGTAAATCCTTATCCATGACCAATATAATAGAATTCACAGTCCATGAGATAACTGTGAAGTATATTGCCTCAGACATGAATAAAATAACCTGTAACAGACACCATAGTGAAAGATATTAGGGTAAATTTACTTTTGTGATTTGCAAATCCCCACACGTCAGATGTATTTTTCAGAGGCTGAAGCCTTTGAAAAAAGTTTAAAGCAAAACGTAGCTATTCAGTTTAAAAATCCTTGCTGTTTTAAATCTGTTTGAAAAACACTTTTATTGGAGGTTTGGTCTTGTTCTCAAAACTCGCGAGATTGTGAGATCAGAACCTCTTTTAAATTCTGGCCACTTCCTCGTTTATTTTTATAGGGGTTTGAAGAGAGGTGCTAGGAGGGTAGCAATTGAAGGTAGGGTATTTAAATAGCAGATATTTGACAAATACTGAAAGTGGTTTTGTGATTCTTTGTTGCTTTGTTATTTTTCGGTTTGCCTTTGTCACTGTATGTTGTGTTTTTTTGCATTAAGCCGGCAGTGTTTATGTGTTGGATTGTGTTATGATTGCTATTCTTGTTAGTTTGTACAGTTTTGGTTTTTTTTTCTGTATTTATTGTATACTGTTTGGAGGAAGCTCTAGAGAGATGCAGGGCCGCCAAGAGGAATTTTGGGCCCTGGGACAGCAACTTTGATAGCCGCCGAAGGAGGGGTGACCACACCAGGTTGATGGCTCCTACCTCCCCCACTCGGTGCCCCTGGTGAGTGGAAGGAGAGGGGTGCTGTGGCTGAGAGTGTGTAGGAGGAAGATAGAAAATTAGGCTAGAAAGGGGTGGAGGAGACGCAGGAGGGTGTATAGGTTGCTGGGTTGCTGTAATAGCCAGATGTCCAAAACTAAATCTAGCAAGATTCTTGCATAATGAGAACTCTGGGCTCATAACTAATATCACCCCTAGTTATAGGCAGATCTTGGGTAGCCAAGGTGTTATGCTGTGAATGCTGTGACCACTCAAGCACAGTGTAGCACACTGCAAAAAAATTGTATTTTGTATATAAAATAACATTTGAAAGAGAAAAAATCAGAGGAGAGAAGGGCTGTTGTAGCCACAGAAAGTGGCCCTCCCCTGGCCATGTAGTATACCTCCTATGAAGAGGCACTAGCAGCCATCTTACCAGTTGAGATAATTGAAGGGGACAGTATTCACAACACTGACAGGCCTCCTGCATAGCTAGAGACTGGTGAGTATTTGCTTTTTAGGTCAATAGTAAAGCATGTTATTTGTGTACAAATCAATGTAAAAAGCCTGACAAATGTAAGTTGTGGAAAATGTCATGTGTACAATATCTTTATTACACAGGATAAACATAGATAATCTACAGAAATTGAAATATGGCACAAGATCAATATTAATCAGCAAGTCCCTCACGCAGACAAGACCTGCCACCTGAAAGACAACCAAATGTACATGAGGCGGTAGCAGGAAAGCCCACCTTAAAAATCCTCAACAATTTGCCAAGAAACTTATTGCCCCCAAAAAATAAACGTAAAATTTGTTTTCATTTACAGGCATTTCAAGTCAAGACAAGAACGTGAGTGTCCAGAAACAACATATGAGACCAATCAGGGATGCCTTGTCCAAGGACAATGAGGAGAACCTGATAAACCTGGATCTGGACCCTAACCCACCTGTGAATTTTTAAGCAAAGTGTGCACACCATGGGCCTGATTCATTAGGGCATGCAATTCGCGCTCAGTAATAAACACGTGTATTTAGGCTTTGTGTGCGCCAGAATCCAGCAAGGGATCTCAAGATCCAGGCTTTGTTGAATTCGGGCGCAGGGCTGCACTACTAAATAGGATGCTGTAGGTACGTATGTACCTGTCAGCGCCTACAGTAGCCTGCAAGTCTAATGGCATTACAGCTGCCCAACCCGCCAGCTCTATAGTTGGGAAAAAGAGATTTAAAAAAAATGCATGGAGTCCCCCCCTCCTAATGCTATTAACCCTACTGCTGCCAGCCTAGTGCTGGTTGTCACAAAATTAGAGGGGGAAAAGCGTGGAGTCCCCCCAATTTTACAAAAAACAGCACTAGGCAAACCAACCGCAGTTGGTGGCTCTATTGAAGGGGGACGTGCAGCAGGGGGTCCCCCTGCTATAATGACAAGCAATCCCACGCTGTTCAGCATCTGACTAGATTCCCAAGGGAGTGGGGTCCACAAAAAAATGGTGTGGGCCCCCCTCTAGTAATAGAAAGCACTAGGGCTCTTATTATACCCCTGGGGTGGTGGGCATAGGCTAATAAAGTGAAAAAAAGTAAAGAAATGTATAAAACACTATTTTCCTTTGCGGAACTACAAGTCCCAGCCACCCCGGGCTGCCATTAATAGTCTGGGCATGCTTGTACTGATAGAACAACAAGCACCAACATACCTATGGCAGTCAGGGCATGCTGGCACTTGGAGAACCACAAGTGTCAGCATGCCCTGACACCCAGTGCCCACTGAGCCATGCAGTTCCACAAAGTAAAATTTAAATAAACCACACAATGCTTGTTTAAACCACAATACTTTAATAAAAATATTAAGACCTCCAAAATAAACCAGACACCTCGTTAAAACAACATATATTTATTCAACATAATAAATCCCCATATACTTACCATCTGGGGGTAAATGTATGAATCTCCGGATTCTTCATCTCCGGCGTGTTTAGCCTCTTTAGCGCTTAAATTTAAAGCGGCGCTGCATTGTAAAGGGAAACTTCCCTTTACAATGCAGCGCCGCTTTAAATTTAAGCGCTGAAGAGGCTGAACACGCCGGAGATGAAGAATCCGGAGATTCATACATTTACCCCCTGATGTCTTCATCTGTAAAAAATCCAATCTTGTAAACTTTTAATCCAATATTGCTTGAAACCAACTATAAAACAAACCCATAATATTCCACAGGTCCTGTAAATGTCCAAAAAAATAACATCCAAGATCCTGGAGTAGTCCAAAAAAAATAAACCCATAAAAAATATGCCAAATGTTCTTGAAACTAATCTTCTTTTCTTCAGTTTTAAAGACCCCAAAATAACGCAAACGATTGGCTTGACAAAGAAACCTTTAAAAAACACTGCACTTTGTTCCTCTATTTTTTTTACAAACTGTGTACTATAGTAATTTGCACATTTTTGGTTTGGTGGCAGACATACATTTCTTTTTCTGGTAAAAATATTTTAATTTGCAAGCATTATGAAGGCAAAAAGAGAACATATATTTAATTTCAATAATTCATCCAGTCGTTTTTTGAGTCAATAAGTTACCGAAAAAATGAACCAGCTAATTGTCTTGAGTATAGGCATACTAAAGATGGGTAATTTAGGAAGCATACCATGATTGAGAAACATGATTAATCTCAAAATAAATTCAATACAAGTCAAATATCTTTGGAAAAGTTAATAGTGTGTTTTTCTTGTCTCTTCCAACAAGTTTTAACTTATTTTACCATTTTATTTCTCACTGACAATATTGTGCAGAAATGTAAATGTTGCCAAGTATTTTGTTATCTAGTAATAACCTCTACAAAAGTAAAATCTTTGCAGAAAATCTTAACTCATTAAAAATATTTGCAAAATTGCAGACAAAAAAAACACAGGATACTGTCAAAGGTTTCATTAAGTTTAAATATACTAAACTCTACTTTAGTAACTATAATTATATAACAAGTAGAATAAGAATAACTGGGCTTTCTAGACAGTGTGTTTCAATAAAATATATATGAGTTGTGATTACCTGTATAAACAGCTGTAAAATATATCTTTATTAGTCTCTGAGTAATGAGGTAAGTTTAAAAAAGTGCAGTTTTGTAAAACCACACACTTTTGCCTATTTTAACTGTGGCTTGTAAATTGTGTGATTTGTAAAAAGCCAAACCTCACATGAAATTGCATTATTTAAGAGTGCACAATTTCAAAGCACCATCCTGATTTTATCAAATGGCAGGTTTACAAGCGTACAGTTTATGAATGTGCAGTTTTTAAAACTGCTCTACAAACTGTCAAAAAAAGGCATAGGGCTAGATTTACTAAGCTGCGGGTTTGAAAAAGTGGGGATGTTGCCTATGGCAACCAATCAGATTCTAGCTTTCATTTATTTAGTACCTTCTACAAAATGACAGCTAGAATCTGATTGGTTGCTATAGGCAACATCCCCACTTTTTCAAACTCGCAGCTTAGTAAATCTAGCCCTAAGATGTTTTTAATTTGTTAATTTAATTTGTTAATTGTTAAAAGTGTTTATAAAGATTTTAAAAAAACATATATATATTTCTTGAAGGAGAAGTGAAAGTTTAGATATGTTTTTGATAGGCAAGGTAGCTCAAAAAGCACCTGTTTGGCATCTTGCCATTCAGAACACAAGTGGAGACACGATTGACAGCGTTCTAAACCCAATATAAAGTAAACTCAAACACATCAAACACAGATGGCAGAACATAAACCAGTGAACAAAAGCTGCAAACAGTGTATAAAACAAAACATTAATTTATTAGTAGCACATAAGATATCATAAAATATCCTATAAAAACATAAAAAAGAGATGCAATCACCATATATTTTCTTATCAAAGAATCTAATGGCTCATAACCGTAAAGTATTAATATTAGTACAGGAGTCCTCTTAATCAACTGATTCCTGTTGGATCCAGGTGTTAAATTGAAATCAGAACAATAGAATAATCTTTTGAATAGCTTATAAGCAATATATCTTCACTGAAGCATGAATGTATTTATATAGTGGAGTCAATATCCGAAGCATGCACAAGTAAAAGAGAGTAAGTTACTCTCCATTTACCCAGATTCTGGGACGATGATCGAATAGTTAGAGTGAGCTGTGAGCAATGAGAGTCTTAAAAGTTTATGTTAATAACTGTTATTATAGCAGGGAGATCCCTCATTGAGTTTTACCGCTGTGTTATTTTCTCTTCTAGATACTCAAACACATGTCATAAAATGTGTTCACTGGGTGGCATTGCTAAGTGAAAAAATATCCTAATAAGATGAATATTTCATCCATAGTTCACAATGCTGGATAGCGCATTGTAAACAGAATAACTGAAAACATAAATAAAAATAGCACTAAATTTAGACCCCGAATTTCAGGCCCCCCCAATACAGAGGGGGTCTGAGCTTGGAAATATGCATACCTCCACTTAAAACCCCTCTTACTTTTTTTGGCAAGATAATCGGCTGAAAAACCTGTAGTGTGTACCCATCCTTACTGACAGTAACTGTAAAATACAAGTTCCTATAAAAGTCAATAGTACACCTTCTGTGTAAAGTATTATCACAAACATTAACACTATCACGATCTGCCTCCTGCAGCTCTTGTCTGCCAAATGCTATGTTGGACTTTTGCATTTATATGTATGCCTGCCTGCAGTACCACTGTTTCACCAAAGGGGCCACTGTGGTACTTGGACTACTCTCCTACCTGCCAGAGCTAAGCTCCTTACTCCGGGATGCTTAGCACCTGTCCCTGGCCTATAAAGGCTGCCTTCCCCCAGCAATCCTTGCCAGTTCATTTGTTACCTTGACCACTGCTGGTTCTCCTGAGTTATTGTTATTTGACTTCTTGGCTTTGACCTCTGCTTCTCCCTTCGTTTTGGCATCTCTTCCTGTGGCCCCTGACTCGGCTTTGTTATGACAGCACCCACAGTTCGCATTCTGTTTTCAGTATCTCTTGTTTATTGGTCCACAGTGTGTCATCTCCACTGTCTAGTGGTAAAGCTTGCAAACCATGACATCCTCTAGTGTCTCCTGTGTATTGGTCCGCAGACTATTGAACCCTGTGTGTCATCTCCTTGCTGTAACGGCCATACTTTGCTGACTTTCATGCCTTACCATTTATTGCACTACTTACTTGTGTAACCCATGTTAAATAAAAAACACTTTGTTCCACTTGCATTTTCTCAGTGGTTTTTATATTGGGAATCCTGACAGTATGAACCGGTCATAAAATTGAGCCTGCACCTGCACGCTTTCCACCCTTGTTCTAAGGATTCCAAGGGTATTAGATTATTAACTAAGTATTCAACGTCCAGAGAATATGACTACTATTTCTTCTGAAATTCCCCTCTTCCAGATACTCCAAGTGGACATTCTCCAACTCCGCTTTCAAATTTCTCAAGCCTCTTCTTTGATATTTAAATTGCTTAAATAACTACCCGATTATGCGTCTTACTGGAGACTCCTATTAGTCAGAATTGACATAGGCCTTCCCCGATCTTCACCAAGATCCACTCCAAGGCGGGATGGGTTTTGCTGCAGGAAGCAGGTTAGCCCCCCTGACGTAATAGGTGAGAGACTGGTAGATGAGAGATCCAGAGCAGACACTGAAGCGGTAAAGCAGGGCAGGATAATTAGCTGAAATAGATCAGCACAGATTGAAGATTCCTAACATGTTTCAGTGGAGCACCGGGTCAGATACACTGTAGCAATACCACAGTAGGAGAGTCGCAGGGACGGATACACAGGGACACAGCCGGGTTGGATATACTGGAGCATGAGCAGCAGAGAAGTCAATATGAATAACCAGGTCGGATACACAGAATGTCAGCCGTGTCAGATACACAGGGGAACAGACAGCAGAGTAGTCAAATATGAATAGTCAGGTCGGATACACAGGATGTCAGCAGGATAATCCAGAAGTAGTGGTCAAACAAGGCAGAGGTCATACACGTGAAAAGACCACAACTCAGCACAGGATACACAGAGGGAGAGAGCCAGACGCCAAGCTGTAACTTATTGCTCTGACACAGGCAGAGTGTCAGAGCGAGCAAGATATAGGGGAAAGGATTTAAAATTCTCTGCTTGCATGTCACATGACCGCAGCCGCATCGGCTGCGATTGAAAACAGGAACGATGAGAGATAAGTTACTTACAGTACCCCCTTAGGGGCGGACTCCCGACGCCCTATAAGGTTTGAGTGGAAATTTCTTATGAAAGCTTTTTAAAAGATCAGGGGTATGAAGGTCTCTAGCGGAAATCCAGGAATGCTCCTCTGGTCCATAACCTTTCCAATCAACCAGGAATTGCAATGAACCTCTGGAAATGTGAGAGTTAAGGATTTTGTTAATTTTTGTACTCCTGATCTTGTATGGAGAGCATTGCAGGCAGTCGGTTAGGCCTTGTTGTTTCCTGTCCATTTGGAACAATTACTCAGGAGGTGACCTGGTTCCCCACAGTACAAGTATAAATAATTTTTGAATCATCTCTCTGTCATCCTGAGAGAGACAGCTCTCCTAAATTGCATGTGTTCCTCTAAAGGTGCCACCGGACTCTGAAAGCGAGGGGCCAAATGAAACAATGAACGGCAGGACATCTCCATTTCCTGAGTCTGCTCCCGGAAACGTATATCTATCTGGTTGGTGAAATTAGAGCTTCCATAGTGGAAGTAAGTTTACGAACAGCCAATTCGTCTTTGATGTGGTCCGAGAGTCCTTGCCAAAAAGTGACCACAAGAGCTTTATTGTTTCAGCACAGTTCGGCCGCCCAGGTATGTAATTAAACAGCGTATTGACCTAGGGAGAGAATACCTGAGGCTGCGCTGGATACTCATCCGGGTTCATCAAAGATGAACCTGAAGGTTTCCAAAAAGGTGGTACAATTATGCAAAATGGGATCATTGTGTTCCCATAAGGGGGATGCCCAGGCTAAAGCTTGTCCTGATAATAAAGAAATAATATAGGCCACCTTGGTTATTTCAGTAGGAAAATTCCCTGGCTGTAATTCGAATTGAATGGCACATTGGTTTAGGAAGCAAGCTCTAGGGTTCCCGTCAAATTTAGGTGGATTAGGGATTCGAAGCTGAGAAGTCGGGGATACAGTAGCTACCGAGCTATATGCTTGAGAAGAAGAAGGTTGTGGAGGAGAGGGCGGAGGAGGTGGTGTAGCCGCCTGTGAAGTTAGAGTGTTCTGAAGGGTATCTAGATGAGCAAACTTATTCAAAAACAATGCCTGCTTCAGAGAGGGTGTTGCCCATAAAGTCTGCTCCAGAGGGGGTGCTACCCTTACAGTCTGCTACAGAGGGGGCACTGCCCTTACAGTCAGCTCCAGAGGGAGCGCTGCCCTTACCATTCGCTCCAGAGGGGGTCTTGTCCCTCCAGTCGGCTCCAGTGGGGTCCTGTCCCTACAGCCTGCTCCAGTGAGGGCGCCATCCCTACAGCCTGATCCAGAGAGGGTGCTGCCTTTCCAATCTGCTCCAGAGACTTTTCCACCTAGTATGGTTCAGCCCGAGTTACCACTTACTGCTGTATGCTCTGAGGTTTCTCACAGTGCTGTCCGCTCTGTGGCTTCTCACAGTGCTGTTTGCTCTGAGAACTTCTCACAACGCTGTCTGTTCCGAGACTTCTCACAGTGCGGTCCGCTCCGAGGCTTCTCCAAGGGCTGCCCAGTCCCGGCCTCTTTCCAAGACATGTGCCTAATCCGAGTCTCTTTCCAAGTCATGTGCCCAGTCTGGGCCTCCTTCCAAGTTGTCCGCCCAGTCCAGGCCTACTTCCAAGTTGTCCACCCAGCCTGGGCCTCCTTTCAAGTCGTCTGTCCAGTTTCGGGCCATCTCCTGCCAAGGGTGTCCTGCCTGAATACTAGAGATGTGTGATCAGCCCAAGCCAAAACTTTCTCACTCTATCTAAGGTCAATTTAGTGAGCCCTATTTCCGTCCCAGTCGTGGGACCTGTGTTCTGAACCCAATTCTCCTACCAAGGATCCGATTGCATCATCATCCAAGGTTGTCAAGGCCTCAAATTCATTTTCTGTTCCAGACATCCGACCACCTACCTTCAATGGGGACATCAAGCAATTTAATACATTTAAAATGTTGTATATGTTATTTTCCCTCTGTACCTGACATCCTAGATACCCAACAAATGCAAGTGTTTTACCTGTTATCCAACTTTACAGGGAAAACTCTGGAATGGGCAATCCCTTCCATTGAAACCAAAGATCCCATCCTGTCTGATTTGCAGCTTTTTACTGATGCACTGATAAAGGAATTTGCTCCAGCACTTGCCAGTTCTACTTCCAGCACTTCTTCTATGGCACTTTTTTTTTATCTCCTGCTATTCCAACTTATCTTTTTCTTTGCTTCAGCAACCCTCTAAAAGCCATTAAAAGGTAAAAAGAAGAGAAGTGTGGCTTTGGGGTTTATGCATTCCTTGGGTGTGGTTCCCATACCTTTTCCGCCCTTGGATGAGGATTTCTCTTACTGTTTCTGGTAATTTGGGTATCTGGAATCCAACCGTAAAGGCGGGAGGGGGTACTCTCATGATCTGCCTCCTGTAGCTCATATGCAAAATACTTTGTTGGACTTTTGCATTTATATGTATACTGCCTGCAGTACCAATGTTTCACCAAAGGTGCCACTGTGGTACTTGGACTGCTCTTCTACCAGCCAGAGCTAAGCTCCTTACTCCGGGATGCTTAGCACCTGTCCCTGGCCTATAAAGGCTGCCTTCCCCCAGCAATCCTTGCCAGTTCATTTGTTACCTTGACCACTGCTGGTTCTCCTGAGTTATTGTTATTTGACTTCTTGGCTTTGACCTCTGCTTCTCCCTTCGTTTTGGCATCTCTTCCTGTGGCCCCTGACTCGGCTTTGTTATGACAGCACCCACAGTTCGCATTCTGTTTTCAGTATCTCTTGTTTATTGGTCCACAGTGTGTCATCTCCACTGTCTAGTGGTAAAGCTTGCAAACCATGACATCCTCTAGTGTCTCCTGTGTATTGGTCCGCAGACTATTGAACCCTGTGTGTCATCTCCTTGCTGTAACGGCCATACTTTGCTGACTTTCATGCCTTACCATTTATTGCACTACTTACTTGTGTAACCCATGTTAAATAAAAAACACTTTGTTCCACTTGCATTTTCTCAGTGGTTTTTATATTGGGAATCCTGACAGTATGAACCGGTCATAAAATTGAGCCTGCACCTGCACGCTTTCCACCCTTGTTCTAAGGATTCCAAGGGTATTAGATTATTAACTAAGTATTCAACGTCCAGAGGATATGACTACTATTTCTTCTGAAATTCCCCTCTTCCAGATACTCCAAGGGGACATGCTTAGCACTTGTCCCTGGCCTATAAAGGCTGCCTTTCCCCAGCAATCTTTGCCAGCTCATCTGTTACCTTGACCTCTGCTGGTTCTCCTGTGAGTCATTGTTGTTTGACTTCCTGGTTTTGACCTCTGCTTGTCCCTTCGTTTTGGCATTTCTTCCTGTGACCCCTGACTCGGCTTTGTTATGACAGCACCCACAGTTCGCATCCTGTTTCCAGTATCTCCTGTGTATCGGTCCGAAGACTATTGCATCCTGTGTGTTGTCGAAGTCGTATAATAATTTGGGGGCTCTGAGTTTGGAGGTTACGTTATCGGCAGTTATGCAACGCTTACGGTTTTCGGTTCCTCAACAAAGGGTGGATTGACGGACGCGTCTCACACGGGAAAGAACGCAATGTGTTCAAGACCTGTGGTTCACTTTGTGTTGCGAAACCGAATGTCGGTTGTTGCATAGTCTGAAGGAATGCTAACTTGAATCTAGCGACAAGAAAGAAAAATGTTTCTTTTTACTGTCGTTTTACGTTTTAGAGGGTATTGCATTGCATAAGGTATGTGTACTTCCTGCCTTGAGTATGTGTACTTCCGGTAATGTTGCCACGAGGTTAAACAATCGTTTTGATAGTTGTTATACATGCATAGTATAATCACTTGTGAAAGCCTCTGAAATATTATTACTATTGTTGGGAACTTTTTGATTTTCTGCGCAGAAAAGGTGTATATTATGTGATTTTGTGATTTCAATACACTAAAGTTGTGATCTATTGTTGAATAGAGTGTCAGTTGCTGTCTGACGAGGCAGGTGCCCAACTGGTGAACGGTATATTAGGCAGATATACCAAAGGCGAAAACAAAGAGGTTTTCGCCAAGCGCGCCCAATAGATTGCATGGTTTACTGATAATTAGTAATAGTAGGCGGTGCGATCCGATCGCACGGTAAGGACAACCGTGAGTGTGAATTGGGAGAGCAGCTTGGAGGAATTATACTGGAAAGGCAGGTTGATTGTATCGACTTTGCGCAACCAGCGATAATTAACTCAACAGATTTTGTAGTAGAGCCGTGGGTATAGAGGAGCTGATACCCTTGGGAGCCTACAGTGAAATTTCTGTGTTAGGGGTCCTTGCCTGGTGCGAGAAAAAGCGAGTTGACGCGGCTAGTGGAAATACGTCCACCAGGCATTAGAGATCTCTAGCGGTAGAGTGTTTATAGCAACAGGGTTGAAATTGTTTGCTGGAAGGAACAGAGTATTGCGGTATGTCTGTGTTCCACATCAAAGGGTATTGCTTGCAGGAAGGAACAGAGCACTGCAGTGTATCCGTGTTCCGCATAGAAGGTACTGTTCAACATGGGTGCTAAACATACGCTACAGATGGCCAATGTACTGCCTAAGGAAGGCCTTAGTGATTCAGCAAGGTTTCTCATGTGTAAGAAGTATGGGGCATACGCAACGGCGTATTGCGACACGTGGGTCGAGATGACCAAAGATTGTGCTAGGCCTTTCCCAACAATAGGGAGTTTTAATGCAGAGGTACTAAATAATATAAAAGAAAAGGTATGGTTGATTAGATCAACAGAGGTGAGAACTAGACATGATGATTGTTTAAAGCTGTGGCAAATGGAAGGCAACACGTGGCAGAGCAGCGAAAGCACAGCGGAAGTAAATATGGCGAAAAGCGCGCGCACAGCATACCGGAAGTGTGCATTGCAAAGCGTGGAGAACTGAGCGCAAGAACGCCCTCGACAAATTCGGTCGGGGCGGAAAGTACAGCCAATACCAAAAATTTAAAAACTGTAACTAGTAACTTGTATGTTGTTTTAAGTAATGTTAAAAGTAATGTTTCAGGACAAGGAAAAGGAACAATCCCACCAGCAGGGGCAGCGGCTGAAATTGGTAAGAATAATGAAAAGATTAACAAAGGGGGAGACATCCATTGTACTGCAACAGCAAGTCCAGCAACTAGTTCAGAACATAGTGATTTGGTAGGCTTACATCCTGTTCGCACAACAGCAGTTCCCAATGGGAAGGTGGACAAGGATGGTGAAGTTCCCTTAAAACAAGTAGTAACACATGACCCATGGACTAGGTCTGAAATGTTTTCAATTATGTCTGATTTCCCTGATCCTAGAAAAGATTTGGCCAAGAGTCAGAAATTTATTAGACATTTAGGTAATGCACATGAGCCTACTAATAAAGATTGGCGAATGGTGCTTAGAGCCTGTCTTCCTCTCGATATTGATATACAAAAGTTCATTAAGGATTGTATGTTGGAGGAGGATAAATCCTTAACCGAGGATGATAATCAGGACAATATTAGAAGTATAATCACACAGTTGGCTATATATTTTCCAGTGATAGTGGACTAGAGTAAAATTTTCACTATCAAACAAAAGGACAGTGAAAATGCAACAGACTATTTTTGCCGGGCTCTGATAGCGATGGCCAAATATACTGGGGTATCAGACATAAAGGATAATGTACACTACAGGGAGGTTGCTGTTTCAGTTCTAATGGATGGCCTCAGGGAAAACTTGAAAAGAAGGGTGCAAACTTCATTACCACACTGGAGAGGAATCACTGTAAGTGTTCTCAGGGAGTCAGTTATAGGACATGATAAAAATATATTTAAAAGGGGAAAAGCACAGAGTGATAGGCTAATGATGGTAAGTAGCCCAGCGCCAGAGTCACTGCACACAAGACCACAGTATAATAACACCTGGTTTAAGGAACAGAAACAGCATGAGTTGAGGAAGTGTTTTAGATGCCATTACATAGACACTCACAGAGGTTTCCCAACAGGCATCTGCACACCTCACAACAGTAAATAATTTGAGGGAGAACCATAGTCAACTAAAAAAAGGAAAAAAAAAAAATAGATCAGGTTATATCTGTAATCCTACAACCAGGCATGGTAAAGGTTAAAACTGTGGTAAGTATTAGTGTGCAGGTTTAGAAAAAAAAACTGATTTAAAGTAATCTTTGTTGATTTTGCTTGTTTGTTTTATGTTGTCACATGCTTGCTTTCCTAATCGCTGGCCGATGGTAGAGAATGGAAATGTTTGTTTCGTTTGCTGTTTTAAGATAACTATCTTGTTTTTCTTCTCACAGATAAGGATACACAAAAGAAATATAGACTTGGGGGTAAATGTATTAACATGCGGGTTCTTCAACACCCGCGAGTTCAGCGTCTTTGGCGATTAAATTTAAAGCGGCGCTGCATTGAAAAGGGAATTTTCCCTTTACAATGCAGCGCCGCTTTAAATTTAATTGCCGAAGACGCTGAACTCGCGGGTGTTGAAGAACCCGCATGTTAATACATTTACCCCATGGTGTTTAAAGGGGTGGGATAGAGAAATAGAAAAATTACTCTTGGAAGACTAATTAACAATGGATCATTGGAACACTCTTTGTTTTAGGCTGCAGTGACTCATGATAATTTGTTTGGCTGAGAATCATTATCCAAAAATGAAGTATGTACATACTTTGCTCCAAAATATCGTTTTATGTATCTCAGATGAGTCATCAAGAGTTAATTTTTACATTTCAGGAAGTCCGTTGAAAAGGTATGTAGTTAATGTGATACAGAGTTCTTAATGAACAAATGACGGACGACACTGGATTGCACGGTTGACGTAAGACCCCCTAGTTAAGTATGGGGAGGGGTCATAGTTTAGCGAATAGCTAAGGGGATTAGTGGAATAAATACAGCCATTTTCCCATAGAGTCCAATCCAGCTGTCATGTTTGCTGTAAAATCTCCCTTTCTGCATGTCTATTTGTTTTCAAAATTCAAATCTTTGTATTCTTATTATTCGTTGCTCTCCTATTTTCTCATTCTTTACATCTATGCTAGTATCTCTCTATCTTTCTCTCTCTCTCTCTCTCTCTCTCTGTTCTTGTATACATATGAAAAGACATATTTTTTTTACATAAGACAAACTGAGGGATATACACACTAGATTGACATGAGTTACAGAAACAGTCAGGGGTTTGGTGTTATGTGTATAGAAGCCTCCTAATATTAAGCAGAAAGTTTTTTGTGTGGAAATACGATTCATGTTTTTATAGATGCATATCTGTTTTGGTGTTTTTTGTGTTTTTTGCCTCCTGTACATAAATGTGCCTTTATATGTATGCACAAAGGGTGGGGACAGGAGGAGATTGCTGGAGGTTAGGCATACAGATATGCATCTCTGTGTAGAACATTGGAGTAAGATTTTTGCCACAAGATATGACATAATGTGAAACCCTAGAAAATGTAGACTTTTCGTGTTTTATATTTTTTTCTGTTAAAATGACATGTACTGGATACTGTTAGATTTGAAGAAAGTGTTATAGAAATAGACCCCTTTGTCTTTCTCACTTAGTCAAGTAGCTGAATGTGAGGTACTGAGAAAGGCATGTGAGTTGGCAGAGGGAAAATCGATTGATATACATTGGTCTTCAGCATTTTTCTAGTCTAGGGTGTGATGTTGAGCTGACTGAAAAAATCTTTTTATAGCAATACCAGCACATGAGTAGGACACTACATAGAGGACTTTACACAGTGACACAGTTACCAACTGAAGTAACTGCTAGTAAAGTCCACACTTACACACACGACCATACATGGCTGTCACACCAGGGCGAACATAGCTGTCAAATAGACAGCAGGGTTTTATGTGACAGCTAACAAATCTATGTTTTGTTTTGTTTTTCGTTGTATTGTTTTAGTTTTAAAATGTGAGCACACACACACACACATGCACGCATACACATATTGGTTAATATATGAAGATTTGTGTTACCTGAAAAATTAACTGTCTGGAAGGTGAAGAGATTTGGTGAGGAGTCTGGTGGACTCTGGAGAGATGGACAAGGTAGACCAGTAGCTCCCAGAGTGTATCTTCCAGACCTAGCGGAGACAGCACATGGTCTGGCTCAGATGGGTACAGAAGGTATGCGCAAGCTGGTAGGAGCATATGGGGGTGCACCAGACATTTCTTCTCAAGCTAGTAGGACGGCAATGTCCTATCTTGTTTAAGAGAATGTCAGGAAAATGATACCAATAGAGCCATCCCATATCCCTCCTGCAGATGGGTTTTTCTCCAGATAAAACAAATCCACGTCATCCAATTACCACCATGCAGGATCCTCAAGTATACACAGGTGTACCAATGAAATATGTCTGGGAAAAGGTGTATTGAAATGTGTCTAATGTATTACTGTGTCATACTCAAAGCTTTTGTTATTCAATCTGATAGCCCTAGAGTTATAATAGGTGATAGGGGTATTCATGTTATTGATAATAAATGTATAATGTATGAGTAGTGATAACAAATTACATACTTTTGATTAGCCACAAACCAGTGTGAACATAAAGTAATGGTACTAGGTAGAACGAATTGAATAGAATTAGAGTTGGAACTTGATTGAAGTGACTGATAGCTTTGGCCACTAGTCCTTCCCCGCTACCAATAGATCACTCCTGGGCAGCCTCTTAACCTGTCGGTTTTTGAGATGTTCTTGACCCCCCTTGAGATGAGATTGTAACTGAGAGGCTAGCTTAGACCTTGAGAGGAGGTAAATGGTGAGACAGCAACCGAGAACGTCCAAAACACTGTTTCCTGAAAAGTCACACTAACTGTCAGGATGTTGGATTGGGAGAGTAAGTTGTGGAACAGTAATTTCTTTGGCTCAGGTTATTTGACAGACAGGTACCAGGTGTAGGCTACCAGCATCACGGCTTCAAGGGTAGCAGAGACACACTGGTGCCCATTCCACCCACTGCAGAAGGGCCAACACTCAGAGAAGGGTCCAAGGGCACTCATGAATCTGTTCTGGAAGGCCTCGAATGCAATTAATAGCACCTGAGCCAAAGGCTAAGACAGTTGTCCAGCATGAAGTTGTAGTTTTTCCTGTTTTGTGTCTCTCTCATTTCATTCTCTTCTCAGAATGGTCAATTCTTTTAATTATTGGCAGGTGACAGAGGCTGGTTCAGGTAATGATATTGAGGAATTGGGGATGAAGGAGAAGTTAGTAGCATAATTGGTCCAGCCAATTACTCTATTCAATTCAGGGGTAACGGAAAATTTGGAAAGCTTGGAGAAAGTGCGAGGGGCTATTGTCTGAGTAGCATTACGTCCGTAAGTATGTTGACCCCATAGTTAAAAAAAGAGGTACACCCAGCGATGCCAGTCCAGTAATATTTGGTCTTGAGCAGGCATCCTTGAGAATGATCATCATTCTTGGGTGGGTAAGGTTTTAGACCAAACATAGTGCTGGGCGTGCTCTCACGTGCCTCAGTGATTATATATCAAATAGGATTAGTTCTCTTTTCACTAAATATTCTTGAGATACCCGAATTATGGGTGGGAGGTCACTAGGGGAAAAGTACAACACCTAGGTCCCTTAGTCTGGAAGTCTCCCAATGCTTTGCAAGCCGATCACTGTTAAACCTGAGTATTGGGAGACTGGGAAGAATGAACAGACAATAGCCCGCCCACAAGGGTTGATGAAAAGAACTGATGACATTATTAGAAGTGTGTATATTAACGCAAGCTGAAGGAGATTGTATATGACATTATTGATAGATATAGGATGATGCTATTGATGAACATGAGGGGCCCGATTCATCAAAATTCGCAAACGCATACGCATCTGCTAAATGGCTCTGCGCATGCGCGAAACGACGCTTAAGCAGCGCAAAACACTACATACGCTACTCAAGCACGGCAGATACAGCTCTCAAAAGGCGACTCAATCTCAAACTGCAACGCAAATAGATTTGAGATGACTGCTGACCACTTGAGAACATATGGGTTGGAATGGGCGGAGAGTAGGCGCGGACTGGGTGGAGATGAGATAGTACTTGAGTAAAGTAGGCGTTATGCTTTTTCACTTGAGAATAGTAGGCGTTCCCTCTGCCCAAATGAGTGAAACTGACGTCACTCCTGTCTCAAATCTTTCACAAAAGTTAAGGAAGGCCAGGGTCATGTTTAACTCCAATATAGCTAGCTAAAACCACTATTAAACGCCTTTAGGAGCATCTTTTGCGTTTAAAATGCAAAACGAAATATGCACAACATACATACATATCAATACAGACTGCCTGTGCCATTTTTTTTTTTTTTTTAAATTTATTGAGCTTTTAGATATCTTACAAATGTTCCATTAGTATGTTTGTGTAAATTAAGCTTTTTTTGCTTTACATACCCCTTTCTAATCAATGCAATTCGCAAGTGCAACATGTTTGATGTTATTTTGGCCCTTTGGCCTCAATCCGGAACTGCCGGAATGCCGGAATTAGTTAGCTGGAAATAGCGCCCTCTGCTGCTTACTGCCTCTTCAGTAAAGAGGACTGCCTTTTATAGGCCTGTACACTGCTAGCCACATATCTTCTCAGCATTATGGGGAGAATCCAGGTCACAGTGCATTCCGGCTGCCGGAATGGTTGCCTCAGTGCATTCCACATTCATTCCAGCTGCCGGAATGGTTGCCTCAGTGCATTTCACATTCATTCCGGCTGCCGGAATGGTTGCCTCAGTGCATTCCACATTCATTCCACTGCCGGAATGGTTGCCTCAGTGCATTCCACATTCATTCCACTGCCGGAATGGTTGCCTCAGTGCATTCCACATTCATTCCACTGCCGGAATGGTTGCCTCAGTGCATTTCACATTCATTCCACTGCCGGAATGGTTGCCTCAGTGCATTCCACATTAATTCCACTGCCGGAATGGTTGCCTCAGTGCATTCCACATTCAATCCACTGCCGGAATTGTTGTGCACACTGCATGGGTAATTATTTCATTTTATGTAAAATGTCTCCCAAACAATAGACTTTGTCATAAATATTTATGATAAATCTCCAACCATTCTGAACAATTACCAATATCATTAGTCTCAATATGTTACATGCCTGATTTGACAGTTGGTGATGGTGCGTTTGCAATAACAAATAATATTAATAGACATATAATAACTCGAAACTATATTTTAGGGTTTTACACACATGATTTATGCAAATTTAAAACAAGTGTACTATTACCACAGGGACACTTTTAACAGCAACACAAATAGTGTAAGGATATTAATGATCCCTAAGAGCCAAGGGCTGGTGAGGACTCGAACCCACGTAGCAAGCTGGCAAGGTGGATTGCCTAACTGCTACACCACTGTACAAGTGGTGATGTCAAGGGAATAGAATACAAATTAAAGATGACCAGCAACTTCTAGCATAAGTTGTTTCCCTTAAAACATGGGGAAAAATGCCAATACTTGGAAATATTATACCCAGAAAGATTTGGAGCATGCAGAGTCACAATTTATGCATATCGAAATATATCCATGTTGATAAATACAAATCAAAAATAGAACATTTATTGCTCCCATTTCTACAATTTGATTTGGTGGAGCACTTAGCTTTTTCCACTCTTGCCAGTACAGAATTCCTATGTCTTTGAAATCCAAAGTCTTTGCCAACAACTGCTTTGCTGTGTTGTAGCTGATAACACTGTTGAACATTACATATAGCCACCTTACACACCAAAACATATACTAAGTCACAGAGTGGAATAAATACCCTCAGACTTGTAAATATACCAAGGTTAGCCACATACACGCATCATTCAGGGTTCAAACTCATTACCTTGTTGTTGCAAGCTCATTTCTTTATTCACTGAGTTATACTTCACATTGAAACACCAACACCAAACTGCACATTAACTAGTTAGCACAGCTGAATGATTGTCTTAGACCTGATAAATTGGCCATGTTGCAATTAATATGAACAGCATGATGGATAACGTGGTATTAAAATATTAACCCTAGATAAACACACACATTAATAAAAACACTGTTTTACTAAAGCAGCAGGAGCTGCAAAAATGTCACCAAACAAATGCGAATTAAGCGCGTTTGCGAATCTTACGCTAAATACAAGCAGTTGCATATAGTTTTTTACTTTTAGGAGTATGCTTAATAATGTGTTTTATTAACTCACTTGGTGCTTAGGGTTGACCTGGGGCCTTGAACTTCTGCACTTAGTATTGGGGGGTGAAATACATAACCACTACACTATCGTGGCACATCTAAATGTAGCACATGCAAATGAATCATACGTCATATAATTGTACTTAAAACTATTTTACCCATACTATTGCCACAACACTAACAGCTTAGCTCATTAATGACATCTGTAATAATCGTTATAATCTCTACTTACCTACAGAAAATAAACGTTGCTCACATGTCAGGTTACTTTTACACAAAACCACACTTGGCTAATTATAACGCACCTGCGTGCTCCTAATGACGTGTCCGGCATACTCTCCAGCCTACTCACCTGCATTTAATTCACTAATTACAGTGCTACTTAAAAAGACCTTGCTTGGCTTTCTGTGTTGTTGGGAGATTCACAATTCTGGGTAAGTAGCCCTTAATGGTGAAATGTTTCATAATCTCTGCAGTTTATTGCTGTACCTTGCTCAACACTCATGTTTATTTGTAGGAAAAGATATTGGTGAGATACAGATAGAAAATTATGCTGAAAGGTCCTAATGGTTAAGAATTTTATGTTGAAGGTTAGTGGAAAAGTCTTTAATTAGCTGCAGAGTTTGAATATTGAGGCAACTGTGTAGACTTGGGATGTGTCTCTGCATAGATACCTCTCGACTGTAGTGACACACCTAAAGATTATCCATCTATATTGATTTATTTTGTACCTGTTTACCCTCCCCTCCACAGATCTTGGTCCTGGATTGTGTTTTTTGGGTGTCTAGTGATTGCTTATTGACATTCCACATTTGTCTGTGTGTGTGGTAAGTAGAAACCAGATATTGTTTTATTACATACCCCTTGTTAAAACACTTTGCATTAAGAATGTCCATACTGTTTTTTGTTTGTTTTTCTTTTCTTTTTCTAATACCTTTATTTGAAGTGTGGTTTTTCAGACCCTACCTTAAAGACACATTAACACTCTGTGCTTGAGTCATTAAGGAGAGCAAAGGATAAAAAAATAAGTAAATGTTCTAGTGGACAAAGCATGTTACAATGTAATGGGTCAATGTATTTTTTGGTTATTTTTGGAACAAAACATAAATATCTTCACATTTAAAAGATCAGTGGTCAAATCATGTGCAAGCTTAGTCAAGGGTTGATTATCTAAGGTATGGTAATTCAAAATGGGAATATGAATAGACATGGTCTGGTGTGTTACTGAAATGGTTTATATGTGTAATAATAGGGGAAAAAACCATGGCTACCTGTATTTTACCTTTACAATGTGTGTAGAAAGTATAGCTTCATGCCTCTAAGTTTAGCCTTAATGTCTTTAGCTAAATGCCCGTTAATGGGGTAGTTTAAATCTACAGCCTAATGTGGCAACATAATTGATGTTTGGTTTTTCTACAGTTTATTGATCAGCACATATAGTGTTGAGAAGTGCACATTATTGACACTTTATTTGTTTTTCTTATATCTACAGCCTTTAGATTACACTTGGCCTGCAGTGCTGGCTTTTCTGCCATTGCACTTCCTTTTGGAGTTGGTGGATGTTGCCATGGTGAAGGGTGTTGTCAAATGTAAGTAGTATAGTGCTATCTGCACTAAAATGTGATTGGCCAGTGAGTGTGCTCCATACAATAATGTCGTCGTTACTAAGCCTGCAATGTGTGGTTGCACAAACAAAACATATGGGCAGATGCTAGCTATGTAACATGGGTTTGGTGTTTCAAATTAAGTCAAATAGTGCATTCAGAATCCTAGGTATAGTCCAAACACACAAGCCATTATTATACACTATAATACCGGCTTTTTTACACATGCCAATACATTGCTCAATCTCTTGATATCAAAATGCAAGTTGTCTGAGCTAATATTGCCATATTAATTTGTTGCCTTTTGTTCAACAGGGTGTGTTGGCGTGGATTTTGGATTTGTGCAATTCGTGTCTCACTACATGTTGTTGAATTTCTCCAGAGCTCCAAGTCTGCTTATGTCTCTCTTCAGTCTGGCCAGATTGTCATCTCTTAATCCAAGGAACTTTTACACACACAGACCATTACCTTGTTTGTTTTGTTTTTATCAGCACGTTTGAATTCATATATGTAATAAATCTAGCCTATGCTGCAAATGTGTCAGCAATCAGTTGTCATGCCATTTTGTACCATTACTACAGTGCACTGATTAATATTTTAATACCCATAAATCCATGTGTAGTGCTTTCAAAACGATTGTGGAACAGGTTTTATTTTAAATGAATATATGAAATCTAGGTGTGGTTATTTTCTCCTTTGCCACAGATACACCATAGCCTACAAACACGCTCAATGGGGTAAATGTATAGTTTTAGAAAATGTCTATAGTGTGGAGGTTTGTATGTGTGTTTGGTGCTTAGTAGTAAATTGTTTGGACACTTTCAGCTTTTAGAGCGAACATGTGATGTGCGTAGGAATATAGGCATCACATTACAGGTAAATGTATATAAAGAAAGCAAAAAAATGTTAGCAGTGTCAGGTCACACACTACCAACTTTGTTTCTTCTGAAATATATACCTGTGTGGTGCACACAGGTATATATTTCAGAAGAAACAAAGTTGAAGAAAAAATTGTGTTTCCAGGGCACTCTTTTGTGTTATACTAAGTATGATAAACAAATGTTAAAAATATATTCTTTATTGGTATGCTTTAAAAACAGTTATAGCGAAATATTAAAAGAGAAGAAATTGTAGTAACATTATGGGAGATACTTAATACTGTTAAAAAGGTCGAGAAACTACCCTGCTGTCTCGCTGTCCTAGTAATGATATGTTGTAATTATCAGCTAGGTCACTAATTGTTTCAAGGGGATCTAAAGCCTTAGTTAATTCTTTATAAATTGACATCCAAATGGTAATATCATTAAAGCATTAAGGGTAACCCAAATTGATGGACCCTGGTGCAATACTGCAATTAATATTTATACATTGGCATCCAAAAGGTAATATAATTAAAGCATTAAGGGTAACCAAAATTAATGGACCCTGTTGCAATACTACAATATAAACAAATTAAATTTAGCTACTTAGACCAGCCTAATTATGTTGTGATGGTACTGATACTTCAAAATATTTGTTAAATCTGCAGAGTGGTTACACAGGAAAAGATATCCATACTATATTTCATGATGTATATATGTACAGTCTATCAATCAACCACATTGTTACTTTATATAAATAAAATTGGCTGGATGAACGTATCCCCTATAGGATCCCTATTATCAATTGTAGGATCATTAGGAGACAGGAGTATAATCCTCCAATTTCAATCTCACTAGATTGTTGAAGTGTTTTACACTAAAGGTTTGGTAACTAGTTTAAGCCATAATTTGTCCGGATCTAATAAGAAGATCTGAATTTAACTGATAGTATTGCACCCGGTCTAAGAATCAACTAGCTATAGTAAAATAATTTTTGAATACCGACAGCGAGCCCAGTGAACGCTGACGTGCGTTTTAGGTCTGGATAAATCAGGGCTTAATCTAGTAACCAAACCTTTAGAGTAATGCTGCAGTGTGTTGTGTCTGTCTGTAAAAGCACAGCGTATAGGCAGAGCATACGCATACCCAGATTCAACTAGAAAGTTTCTTGAGATACTCTTGTTGTAGAATACGGGCCTACCTTCCTGCAATTTGTGTCCAATATAAAAAACCACAAATTGCATTCACTTTGCGTTCCTTGATGAATCATGACCTTTGTTTCTAGCCCAAAGCTGCAAGTACCACTTATCTCCCTGGATTGTAAACAACCACAATGCTTTTAGTAGAGACAAAGATCTGAAAGGATTTTTTCACACCTTCCCTGGTAATCAAACTAGCACATAGAGGTTTTTATATCTGAGGCACAATCTAAACATTGTTAGGCTTCCCTGTGATTGCACAAGCAAATGTATAAATATAAATACAATTGCGGCATCTATACCACCAATGCTCATTGAACCAGCAACTTGAAAATATATTTAGGGTGGTGATACATTGTGAACCTCCAGTAAACCCCATTATCTTGTTACCTATATCATACCCAGATGGATATTTAATTTACGTTCCATTTTTTATAAATTCTGAACATTATAATTATGTTGACATTACAGGGGAGGAGTTAAACATTACAAAGTGATTGAGCTGCAGATAAATGAACCAAAGGTGAAGTTAATTATCCTTTAATGAGATGGGAAAGCAGCTGCAGTATAAATCTTTACACTCTGGTCAGTGCATTTAATGAGAAGTTATTTCTGTAGCAGGACTGTCATTGAAGATGCCAGGCATCAGTAACTTACCATACACTATTAATTCACCAACAGTGAAAATAAGAACTTTCTCCATCTATCTAAGATTCTTATTGACCCTTCAAACACAACTTATTACAGTATACAAATATGTCAGAGGTAGATATTTAGATCGTTTACATGTTATATCTTATTACAGGTTTCACAAGCTCAGTGGTATCCCTTATTTCTGTCTTTGAAAACTCTAGTTGTCTATTTATATAGTATAAATCATGTAGATGATGAAAATGTTTTTAAATTATATTTCACTTAGATATGTTATGATAAACAAATGCAATTAGGTACAAATATTTATACAGTTACACAGATTAAATCCTGTAAAGTATTATGTAAAATAAGTGTTATAAGTGAAAAGAAAAAAATGGCGTGCAATTTTTATGCTTCAGAATTTTAGCCAGTGAAAGAATTTGTTGTAGCACAGGCTGCTGCAAACAGGGTCTTTTGAAGTGGTAACACATCTAACATTATCCATATGAGCAATGGTGCTTAGAGAGCCCCATAGTCACTAAAAAAACATAACATGGTAATGCAGATTAAATTATTTGTGGGACAATGAGTGAGAGTGATGATGATAATCAGTGAGAAGTAAGCCTAAGCTTAAGAAAACAGGGCTAGGGAAGCAAGCCAAGAGGTACAGAGGATGATGGAATATTAGAAGGCAAACACAGCAAAAGAGAGCCCTGCTTGTGAGAGCTTACATCCTAAAAGAAAGGGGGAGACACAAATCGGGTGGTACCGACTGGAGGTGAAAGCCAGGACAAGGGAGTTAGGAGGGGGGCTTATAGACCTGAATAAAGAAATGAGTCTTAAGGGCACACTTGAAGCCTTTAAGAGTAGACGCTAACCTGATGGAGCATGGGAGAATGTTCCACAGCTAGGGAGCATCCCAGGCAAAGTCCAGGAGGTGGGAGTGGAAAGAAGTGTTCAGTGAAGTAGAGAGGCGGCAGTCATTCATATACCGGAAGGGGTGGTGAGGAGTGTAGGTAGATATGAGGTTAGAGATGTAGGGGGGATTGATTGGGAGCTTTGAAAGCGAGGGTGAGAAGCTTAAATTTAATTCTGTAGGCCATGGGGAGCCAATGTAGGGACTGATGGAGGGGGACAGCAGAGATAGAGCGGCGGGAGAGAAAAATGAGTCAGGAAGCAGCATTGAGAATAAACTTAAGAATGGCAAGGTGAGAGTCAGAAAGGCCAGAGATAAGGAGGTTACATTAGTCAAGGGAAGATATTACAAGAGAGTGGTAAGAATGTGCTGTATCTTGGATATATTCTAGAGGTGGTCATAGCAGGATTTTGAGATTGACAGAATGTGAGGTCTGAAGGAGAGGGAGGAGTTGAGGATGATCCCAAGGCAACGAACTTGAGGGACAGAAGTGAGAATAGTGTTATTATCAAAAATAGAGAGCGGGGAGGTGGAAAGACTATTAGTTTAGTCTTAGAAATATTGAGTTTAAGAAAGCATTGGGACATCCAAGATGAGATGGCGGAGAGATAGCAGGAGACCCAAGACTTAAGGGAAGGAGAGGGGATGAAATATAGATAGGAAAGAGGTGTAGTGGGAGAAGAGCAGGGGGGCAAGAATGGAACCATGGGGAACACTCAACAGGTAAAGGAAGAGGGGGAATATGGAGTCATGTGTAGAGACTGAGAAGGAGTGGTTGGTGAGGCAAGAGGAAAACTAGGAGTGGACAGTGTTACAGAGGCCTAGAAATTTGAGAGTTTGCAAAAGGAGGGAGTTGTCAACGGTATCGGAGGCAGCAGAGAGGTCAAGAAGGACGGAAGGTAATACTGTTGTAGACAACCCGTTCCTGACACAACCTCTTGGTAAGTTAGCTCTCAATTTAAAAACACATATATGTATGGTCCAAATATATGGGACTCTCACTGTTTAGAGTTAGGATCACCCTATTAGCAAAAGCGCCATGGAATGGCGGGTGGCTTATCATACATTTATACATTTGCAAATGTGTACAACCGAGACTTTCATGATATATTTTTCATGAATTTGTCCCAGTTCATTTAAAGAAAGCGGTCCTTGCAAAAGCACATGATAGTCAGACTGCTGGACATCCTGGAATTTATAAAACATTGGAAATCCTCTCCCGCACTGTATGGTGGCCATCATTGTCTGCTGACGTCAAAAGTCATGTCCTCTCTTGTGAGGTTTGTGCCAGGAATAAAATCCCCAGGACTCGTCCAGTAGGCCAGTTGGTCCCATTGGCCATTCCTGCAAAACCTTGGACACACTTGTCCATGGACTTTATAGTCGATCTGCCACCCTCTGCGGGACACAATAACATTTGAATCGTGGTAGACCGCATCAGTAAAATGTCACACTTCATATCGCTAACCAGGCTTCCTACCGCTCGAGATTTGGCCGTCCTGTTCATCAAACATATTTTCCGTCTCCATGGACTCCCTACTGATATCGTTTCCGATCGTGGTTCCCAGTTCATAGCACAATTCAGGAAATCCTTTTGTACCCTTCTCGGAATCAAGATCAGTCTGTCGTCTGCATACCACCCTCAGTCTAATGGGCAAACTGAAAGGGTTAACCAGTCCCTAGAACAGTTCTTACTGTGCTATACTTCAGAATTTCATGACAACTGGTCCTCCTTGTTATCCTGGGCGGAGTTTGCCTACAATAACTCATCTCATTCGTCTACTCAAACCTCCCCGTCCTACTGTAATTTTGATTTTCATCCCAGGTCCAATTCTTTATATTCCCTCAAATCTGCTGGTATCCCGGAGATTCGTTCCACAGTCACTGATCTCAAGTTTATCTGGAGAAAAGTGCAATCCTCTTTAAGGCGGGCCTCATTCTCTGCAAAAAAAAATTCGGATCGCCACCATATCACCTGCTCCTTCAAAGTGGGCCAAAAAGTGTGGCTTTCAACACGGAATATTAGGCTCAGACAGCCTTGTAAGAAACTGGGGTCCATTCATTATTATCAAGCAGATTAATCCTGTAGCTTTCAGATTGAAGATTCCTGGTTCACTGAGGATCCCCAACACATTCTTATTGTTCTCTATTTAAGCCTGTGCTATATCCAAACCAATCCCAGCCTTTAAGTTCGCCTGTGCAGAATAAGAACAAACCGCAGAATTATATCATTCAGAAGACTCTCGATTCCAAGAGGGTGCAGGGGCAAGTGCACTTCCTGGTACAATGGAAAAATTGAGGTGTGGAGGAGCGGTCTTGGGTTCCGCAAAGACAACTCCATGCCACTAAACATCTGAAAGAATTCTTCAAAAAATTCCCCAAGAAACCTGGGTGTCGGGGTTCCTTAACCCCTCCTCAAGGGGGGGGTTCTGTTAGACAGTCGCAGCAGCCGCGACTCACTGTGGCTCCGCCTGGCGTCCCGGCCGTCGCTATGATGACCGGGACGTCACTTCCGGGATTTGGGCCGACCGTTGTCAGGGCAACAGTCGGACGCGGAAAGTAATGTTATGCGCTCCGGCAGCCTTGTAGCGGGCGCATGCTTAGTTATGTCCCTAATTTAGTGTACAAAAAAGAGAGCATACTATTGACTGATGTATACAATACAGTGAGGAACCTAGTGAGTGTGAGAATGTGTGCATGCACCTATTTGTGAAACTGCCATTTAGATCAGACTACTAGTTTGTATCTTAGTTAAGGACAATACGCTTCAAGATTAGCATTCCCAGGATACTGATTAGTAATACAAAGCACTAATCTGGGACTATCTCTGTATGCTATATACAGAAACTAGGAGCAGTAATTTGATTAAGCACAGATGATAGACATTGCTAGTCTGACATAAAGAGAGATGAAGAAACATTATCTCCATCTCCACTATATATATTTTGACAGTGGGCAAATTAAGCACCTTACTAACATACGCATTCTGGAGATATAACATACTACCTAAACTGCCTCATATATGCGATAAATATTATATCTTTCCAGACAAATGTTTTCTATATAGGTGGTGCATTTTATGCCCCTTTTTCTTCATACACACAATATTACTGTAGGCAATTGAGTAATATTATATTTTATACCATTACCAGAAGCCTATAATTATAATAAGATTCTATTTAGCGGGATGGCTCTTATACCATGATAGCAGGAATTAAGATAATAATTTTTGCATTAACAATTTATCCCATAGCTTTAATGCTATGGATTAGATTGCAGTTCCACATTATAAGTGAAATTTTGATTTGATAGGATCAGTCCCTCCCCAGGTTATAGATTTTAAACACACATTCTGTCTTTTTTTCACCTTTGTTTTTAAGATAATTCACCTATCAATGTACCTATGAGTGCTCTTTAAGACGTTACCAATAAAGATTACTTTTAATCTATACCTTTTGGATAAAGGACTGGAGTGCTCCAATGTTCAACCTCTGTTTTTTTTAAATGATTCCATATATGTTATAAGAAGCACCCCCTCACAATTGGTACATATTAATTTGAAATTGTGACCAAGGAGGACGGTTCATAACTTGGTGCAGAGCCAAAATCTTTTGTCTAACATGAAAATGTTGGCAGGCTAAATGCTGACACTTTCCGTCTGGTGACAGCTTCAAAATGTCGACATTCACATTGTCAACAGTCACAATGCCAACATTAAAAGAGCAATGTCGTTGGACCCACATCGCAACACCAGAATCCCTAATTAAAAGCCATCTAATGGCTATTATCAGGAGATCTGTAAGGCCAAGATAAAACCAAAAAATAAATGTGAGGAGCAGAGCCAGGAAAAGTTCTGCTCATTGTAATGTTAGGTGTATGGTGTGATGTGAGCAAGAGTCACAGAGAAGAAACTTGTCTCTGGGTAAGACCCTCTCATCATGCCCCTGGCATAAAGATGCTCTGCACTTCCACTGGTCGGCATCTGTTTGTGACATGTCATAGTTCACTGCCTCAAGAGCGTTGTTGCATTGTTGTTGTGTGACTCACATGTGAAACATTCTCCATGGACACTGGGTCCTCTCTCCCGAATTCCTCAGCTTATTCCAGGAAGTTTAGGTCTCATGTATGTACATTAGTAGGTATCTTTATCTGATCATCGTCTACTCTTTCAGCAGTGCACGGAAGGAACTTGTTGGAGTGAGACTTGCAGCGCCGTCGGAGATTACAGCTTAACGGTGGTTCAGACACTTAAGCTGGATGACTCATGCTGGTTTCAAGTGCCTGTCTAACATATACGGAGTGAACCCACAGTATTTATTCATTTATTTCTATGCATTGTTATCAATTGCTTATTATACCGGCTTTGGATGACTTTTCAATTGACAAATATTCATGGATCCAGGGCCGGTGCAAGATTGCCCAGCACCCTAGGCAAAGCTTAAGCTTGCCGCCCCCCCCCCCAAAAAAAAAAAAACCTCTAATTTCCCAGCCCCTAACACACTTAAAAATAATAACTCTTACCTCCTCTTGGCTGGCTGGGATGCAGTCTAGATGTCTAACGCAGCACTGATGTCTGATGCAGAATGCTGTCCAGGCTTCACTGATGCCCAGGAGCAAACACAGGATATCTAGAAGGGAGGCTCCAAATGCTAGACTTCAGAACAAAACAAAGAAAAGAAAACATGACATCACTCACCTGTTACACACTGACATGTACCCCGCTGCCCACCAACTTCACTCACACATGCCCATCTGCCCACTAGCTGTTCTCACATATGTCACCCCTTGCCCATCAGCTTGTGTCACATATGCCAGCCACATAACACCAGCTTTACTCACATGCCCCCCTGCCCACTACTTGGCTTTTTTTTTTAGTATTTGGCCACTACTTGGCTCTCCTCTGTTGCTGTCTATTAATGTATTCTGTAGATGATATATTAAATATACTAACACATGCAAATAAATAGAGAAAGGTAATCTAAATGACAGATAATCTAGACCGTTCTATTTTATTTGCATTTGTTAATGTATTCTGCAGATGTAAAATTAATTATACTAATAGAGGGCAACAAAGGAGAGCCAAATAGAGGGCAAATACTAAAACACATAAATGGTTCCTTAACTATCCTAGAGTAGCCCCAGCAAGGTGAATTAAAGCTGTGCTTCATTATGCATAGCTGCATTTTGTCATGACACTATTTTAGTACAAGACCCCAGAGTCTCTAACTCAAGGACATTTCTAATTGTAATCCCCCATTTCCTATTTTCTCCAGCCTCCTCCCCCTCCCCAATATTCTGTAGCATCCATTCTCCCCCACACACATTTACTGTATCATCCATTCCCCCCCTTTCTGTAGCATCCATTCCCCCCTTTCTGTATCCTCCATTCTCTCCCCTTTGTATATTCTCCATTCTCCCCCCCCTTTCTGTAGCCTCCATTCTACCCCCCTTTTTGTAGCCTCCATTATCCCCCTCTTTTTGTAGCCTCCATTCTCCCCCCCCTTTTTGTAGCCTCCATTCTCCCCCCCTTTTTGTAGCCTCCATTCTCCCTCCTTGTATAGCCTCCATTCTCCCTCCTTGCTGTAGCCTCCATACCCCCCTCCTTGTATAGCCTCCATTCTCCCTCTTGTATAGCCTCCATTCTCCCTCTTGTATAGCCTCCATTTTCCCTCCTTGTATAGCCTCCATTCTCCCTCCTTGCTGTAGCCTCCATCCCCCCCTCCTTGTATAGCCTCCATTCTCCCTCCTTGCTGTAGCCTCCATCCCCCCCTCCTTGTATAGCCACCATTCTGCCTCCTTGCTGTAGCCTCCATCCCCCCCTCCTTGTATAGCCTCCATCCCCCCCTCCTTGTATAGCCTCCATTCTCCCTCCTTGCTGTAGCCTCCATTCCCCCCTCCTTGTATAGCCACCATTCTGCCTCCTTGCTGTAGCCTCCATTTCCCCCCCTCCTTGTATAGCCTCCATTCTCCCTCCTTGCTGTAGCCTCCATCCCCCCCCCCTTTATGTAGCCTCCGTTCTCTCCCCCATATGTATAGCATCCGTCCCCCGTCCCCTCCTGTTTTCTGTTGCCTCCTCTTTCCTGTACTCACCTTAGTCTCTTCATTTTCTTTCCTTTCTCTTCTTGCTTGCTTCTTTCTCTGTCTTCTGCTCCTCTACACTCTACACTCGCAGCGGCAGCGTCGTGACATCACTACCTGGCGCCAGAAGCCGGGAACTAGGCGCCAGATAAATTTTAAAATGCGGTGCTGCTACAGTGCGATCTGCCCTCGGCCCGCATTATTTATGTATAAAGTAGTCCTTAGTGCCGCCCTCCAGAGGCCGGCGCCCTAGGCAACTGCCTAAGGCTGTCTAATGGGAGCGCCGGCCCTGCATGGATCATCACTCCGTTGTTTGCTGCTGCTCATGATATACTCTGATGAGTGAGGAGGATATTCCTATTGTGCTAATTACCAAAGGATCTTGAGAATTGAACACTCTCTATAATATGTTGGAATTGATACACTTCCCCATCAGTGGATCATTCTACTCAGTATACAATACTCAGAGGATTGTTGGATACACAAATATCTTTTGTCCAACAGAGATACTTCATCATATATCATTACTGAACAAGCTTGAAGTATATATAGTAATTATCTGTTGATTTCAATTTGGAGCAGAAGTGTTATTATCAGTGGACTGATATGTATATTTATACAATTCTTTCAATTTGTTGTTTTTATTGTGAATGTTGTTTAATAAATGTGAACATCTTTTCATTTACGTGGATTCAATTATCAATTAGTACCATTGGCATAGACTGCTATCTCAGCGCGGATTTCAATTTCTTACAATGACTTGTATATTTATATAACAGGCAATAAATGTAATGTATTGCACCAAAATCTATACTTTGTGTAAAATATTGTTACGCCGTTTACTGTTTTTTAATATATACATAAGTTTTGCAAGTAGAATGTTAATAATACAACACGTTTTAAATTAAACTATATTTTGTGTGTAGTTTTTCTTGAAGACATGAGCATAAGCTATTATATGAATATTGGTCCTGTAAATTTAAGGGAAAATAAGAATTATATTTCTCAGGTTAACTCAGAAGTCTCTTTGCGAGGAGTTGGTTACAGAATTGATGATATTAAATGGTCATCCATACATTTGCCAGATTATTAAGGAGATTAAAAACCCATAATCACCCTAGAAATCCTTTTACAGCATATTTAAATCAAATTAATGATGATGCGAAAACAATTACTTACAATCAATAATAAAAATATAGCTCCCCACAATTTAGTAAACCTGTAAATAAATGTGGATTAGAGATATCCAATGCAGTGACACAAAAGAAACCACTACCACAATATAAGTAGATGAACGGGTATTTGAGTGAATGGATAGTTAAATACAACATGAAAGGCTGTGAATTTTATACCTGTAACTAAATATACAGTATATGTATTAATACTAATAAAGAGAGCACACAGTGCCCATGTATCTAGATAATACATAATACTACTATGTACCTACATGCTTTACCTAATGTTTCAAAGAGGGTGAAGTGCATTGATACATTTTATTTTAGATTACCGCAGTGTAGAATACGACAACTACTGATTACTGGCCTTTATTTTGTTATTAACACATACAGTATAAAGTCCACATTAGCTGTGGGTGCCGAACATGTGTAATACAATATTTTCTCTGATTAGAGATCAAAGGGTATTTTAGCTGACTGCTGGTTAAATTTATGTAATCTAACTACATTCAATTTATGTAATCTAGCAAACATTAGCTAACGTTTTTTTCAAGAAGACAACACCAATTTTCTAATGTATCTACAATCCAAATAATATATATCTCCCTAACACCCTACTAATCAAAATTCTAGCAGTTAACTGGATTAAGCTGGTGACTCATATGCTAAACGTTTAAATAAAAGAGCTGAAACATATAAGATGCCTCATGGGAGCACAGCAAACATGTATTTATATGGAGCAATTTAGAAAAATACTTCTACAATTCATGTCAAACATTAACATAAAAATATCACATACAGGGGTTGGATTCATTTCAGCAAATATACTTTTCATGTAGGGAATATTGTAAAGTGTATTCTATAACAATATATGCATAACACAGTTGGAACATCATTTTTAATGCCTTGTTTTAGTTACATTTATCCATGGATTTTGAGTCATATTTAGCAGCCATTATGTACTTTTATTCTGATGATTATTCTAAAAGGTATATTATCTAATCACTCAAGGGTTTAGATTTTTGTATTGCAAACGAAAATTAAGTAGAGTTTAGCCTATCATATTAAAGTATGATGAAGTCTAGCATGGTGTTTCCATGTGCAGCAGAACCTGTAATGGACTAGTAACATGAAAATTATAAAAATATATTGTAATTTACCTCACCATAAGATCTTTAAATATACATTTTCTGCACAGCTGGCTAAACGAGAAATATTTTTTAGTTAGCAGAGGAACATGTCACCTATGAAAATGTGAAAAAACAGGTGGGTGGGTATCACAAACATGCTTCCAGCTGCCGTGACTTTGGGGTGTTTGCTGTATGAGGTCACACACGATTTCAGCCCGCAGTCTTTCTCTACCTATCACACAGGTTATAGACCTATGGAATCGCCCCCAAACACAACACTCTCACATCCCCAGACACTTCAGGTTTGCCACCACCTATTGATTACGGGCAATAGGAACCCAATATACTGTCCCATACTGGCACGCAGGCTTCTAGCTAATCACAGACTAGCAAGACCCACACCAGCACACAAAGGGTTACCTCTTCACACCTCCAGACTGTTACACAAATGTAAATGCAAGCAAACACAGCTTGTTAATCAAAAGTATCAACAAATCACACACTGGCATTCCAAGGGTTAACTTGGTCAAGCTTTCTCTACTAACAGGCTAATGGATTCGTTAGAGTATTAAGGACGCAACTTATTAAATTATAGACTTAATATACAAAAATACATGGCATACAGATAAAAAAATAATGAATAACAATTAATAGATTGACATAACTAGCAAAGCAGTTTAAAATAAAAGGGGTCACATTCAGATTTGCACTTACATGAATTGCATTCTGACCAAGGAAAATTTGGCTTGGAAGATGGACAGCTTATCAATGTGAATTGATTTCCCAAAAAGTCTGACAATTTTCTGTGTCTCGTCTCAGCGCTTTAAAGACCTGTCCTTGCCCCCAGGGGTTGTGGCCTGCGACACTTTTTCCAATCACCATTTGCCTGTTGCCTGATTTACTAACCAATTCTACTATGTGATCTAACTTTCCTGTAAAGTGTCACATCTATCCAATTTTATCATTAATAAATCTTCTATGATTCTGTCCATCTTTTGATACCAAACATGATGACATTTTGACAATGTGACATACCTTTCTAAAGATATGTGATTTTAGCTGTTCACGGATACCACCCGTAACTGTCATTCACAACCCTGGTGTGATTTCTGCTCCTCAGCATGGAGTGCCACCCAGATTTCCCAAAATATGAACTATGATGACATTTTCCTTTGAAGGTCATATTTCTATATATCTGTATAAGCTTTCACATGCTGCCCACAAGGGTCTCCAGCTGTGATCGGCCCCACACAGTCTATTCAATTGTCCAAAACTCCCTCCCAGGCTGTCTCACAGTAGGAGCCCTTTGAAGCTGTCACAGATGACACACTTATCTTTTCACAATGGAATGTGCAAAGCCTGCAAATACATTTACATTAGACTCTGTCTTTACATTTTACACTTTAACTAATTTATCAATGTTTTTGATAGAACATATTTACACTGCAGTTATGATTTATCCCTTATAAATAACTGCAAGCTCTCTATGTTCAGGACAGTGGGCAATAGCATTTTTGTGCATAAATGCACCCATTTGTCCATATATTGCTAAAATAGCAAGTCCACATGTGGACTTGGAAACTGCCATGGAAAATTTAGGATATACCTACAATGGAGGATTGTGGACGCACATCAAAATGCAATTGGTGAAAAGTATAAAGTTGTCAACTTTACATGTTTAAAACCATTCCCTACTTTAAGTTGTTAGATTTATAAGTAGTTTTTCTTCTAAAACTCAATTAAACAATATTTATATCTTAAATAAATAAATCGTAAGGGAGGGCCAGGAGGATTATCTTTATTGCACATTTCACTATGAATGTTTTGATTATTTTAATTAAATGGGTATTTGTATAAATGTGCATACCCATATCAAATGTACATTTGTATATTCATAAATTTACCTCTGTGTATCTGATAAGGTAAGGCCCATTAGTTGATTTGGGGGTAACATGAGATAAGACCATGATTTGTATATTTTCAGAATGTAGGCATATGCAAAAGAGAAAGCTATGTAGAAATTAATTGTTTGTTTAGGTATCTATCTGACTGATGTCACCTTGCCATGGTAGATTGGCATACTTAATTTGATCAAGTTTATTTTCTGATATATTATATCGCAATATTATAGAGTTTAATAGACCAATGTTTCTTATTGTGAAAGCGGGGACATCGCCATGCAGGTAAGGCTCCGTTGTCATTTTCTGGCCCTAGACCAAGCGAATCAATGAAGATTCCCTTTGGTCCGATCCGAGGCTGCAGTGGAAAGCCAATCAGAGCTCGCTACAGCCAATTTGTATCTGGGTTCAGTGGTGGGCCAATCTGGGCTCAACGCATTATCCTCCTACCTACATCTACTTTTTTAGCCATTGCTAGCGGCGACAAGACTACGACAGCAGAGACAGACCTAGAAGGAGCGCCAGAAAGAAGACGTTAAGAGCAAGTCAGAAAACAGCAGATCCAGCAGAGAGAGGACAGCGGTAGTCAGCGAGATAAATCCGGTCACAGTAGATTTTTGGTGTGCATTCTTTGCATATCTCTCCTCATATACACACTGAGTCTACAGGGTCACCGAGAGGAAGGGGGAGCGGGTACTAATTACCCGTGCCTGGGCATGCCAGGGGGCTGGGCCGGGCCCTCGCTGCCGATGATTTTATTATTTATTTTTTTCAAAGCTACCTTTATTTATTTTTCTTTTGCGGCGTAGGGGAGGGCTCGGTCATTGGGGGGGGAGCAGGGTAGTTAAAAAAATAAACATACTCACGTGATCGCGGTGCCGGCGTTCCTTCTCTCTGCTTCATTCAGACTAAATGCCGGGTGTGACGTCATTATGTCACGCCCGGCATTCAGTCTGAATGGAGCAGAGAGGACCAAGAAGGAATTAGAGAAGAAAAGGGAAAAGGTAAGTAAAGGGAGGAAAATGGGGGGGCATGGTACAGAGGGGTTAAAAAACGGAGGGGGCATGGCACAGTGGGCTTAAAAAACGGGGGGAGGAGATGGCACAGCGGGGTTAAAAAATGGGGCAGCATGGCACGGCGGGGTTAAAAAACAGCGGGGAGCATGTCACAGTGGAGTTAAAAAACAGGGGGGCAGCATGGCACAGAGGGGTTAAAAAATGGGGGGGCATGGCACAGTGGGGTTAAAAAACAGGGCAGCATGGCACAGTGGGGTTAAAAAACAGGGGGGAGCATGTCTCAGTGGGGTTAAAAAACAGGGGGGCAGCATGGCACAGTGGGGTTTAAAAACGGGGGCAGCATGGTACAGTGGGGTTAAAAAGGGGTGAGGCATGGCACAGTGGGATTGAAAAAGGGGGGGAGCAGCATAGTATAGTGTGATGAAGGGGAGCCAGGTAAAGGGGCAAAAGCAGCATGGAGGGCGCAGTGTGATCATAAGGCATGGCGATGATGAAGGGGAACATTATTGTAATGTTGGAGCTGGAGGAAAGCCTAATTATTAATCGTGGGTGGTATTGATTTAACGCCAGGGTTATTTGGAATTATCTAAATGTAGCCATTTCAGGATTCAGACAAGTCGCAACTAAAGAAACCTGCAGCCACAGGTGGTGAAAGTGATAAGAACAGTTAGGAGAGAGCAGGACAGTATGTGAAATGTTGGAATTCTAGTAGGGACAATGCCAATTTTTGGTGAGTGTTCTGCCCAATGTAAGGTGCAGGCCAAGACTGAACTCTTTGTGTACACACTGCATTATTTCTATACTACACTGTGGTGCTAGATATCCTGAAAGTCAGGAGTGCTTGGACATATGTGACGCTCAGGCGAATTCAGAGCCTAGTATCTTTGATGTGTTAGCCACGCCCCAATGGCGCATTTGGCACGCCCCAAAATGCATGACCACACCTCCTAATTTTTTTTAAGCATACTCGACTATAAGGGAGGCCCCATGAATTTGTTGTAACGGGGCCCTGAATTCCTCTTGGCAGCCCTGAGAGTCTATACCTGTTGGTTATACTTTCTGATGTTACTAAAGGTGTTCAGCGGTGTTAATGTGTATGTCAAGCCACAATATGTCAAGCCACTTTTGTAACTTAAACAGGTTGCTGTTATTTTAAGATGATAACAACAGATGAATACAGTTACTTACAGTTGCTTGTAGTACAGCAGTATTCAATAGTAACAACAGTTGCAGCAATCAGGCAATACAGAATATATGCAGCACACACTTGTATATATGCTGGTGGTGATGCACTCTTATGGAGATATGATACAGGCAGGTTTAATGCACTACACTACTGTGCAGGTACTTGTGGCAGACTCCCCAAATATTGCTGTAGGGACAGTAGGGTGAACCTTAGAGTACTACAGTTGCAACCCCAGTGTCTTCACACCTGGTGTGATCCATTTGGATCAGTTCACTTTTGTCCCAGGCTGTGAGGAAAGGGACAACACGACTAAGGTAATTGACTTGGTTCACTTTGCTTCACACTCTGCTCTCCCCTCCATGTTGCTTTCCACGGATACCGAAAAGGCATTTGACAGGCAAGAGTGGACATTCATGTGGTGTCTCATATCATGTCTGGGCTTAGGCTCAGTAAGTCTCTATAGGATTCTTGCCCTGTATCATTGTACCACTGCCCGCATTAAAATTGACAGGGCCTTATTGGGACCTGTGTTGATTGGCAATGTCAACAGATAGGGGTGTTTATTTTCTCCACTTATTTTTGTGCTTTGAATAGAAGCCCTGGCCAGGTCCATAATAGCCATTTCAGGGATTCGGGAAGGGGATGCAAATCACAAGTTTGCACTATATCATCAACATCATCAACATTTATTTATATAGCGCCAACAAATTCCGTAGCGCTTTACAATTGGAAACAAACATTGATAAGACAATACTGGGTAATACATACAGACAGAGAGGTAAGAGAACCCTGCTCGAAAGCTTACAATCTATGGGACAATGGGATTTAGAAACACAAGGGCATGTGCTACATCATATTGCACAATGGACCAGCTAGACTGCAAAGGTAAAAGTATTGAGTGTGCTGTGTGTGTGGCAATGTTGGTCAGAGGGTTGTTGTCTTGCGTTAGCAGTGTAGAGGATGGTAATAGGGTAATCTAGAGAAATTAAGATGATGGTTGAGGAATATCATAACCTTGTCTGAAGAGGTGGGTTTTCAGTGAACGCTTGAAGGTTTGAAGACTAGAGGAAAGTCTTACTGTGCGTGGGAGGGAATTCCACAAAGTGGGTGCAGCCCGGAAAAAATCCTGTAACCGAGAATAGGAGGATGTGATGAGAGTGGAGGAGAGACGTAGATCTTGTGCAGAACGGAGGTGTCGAGTAGGGAGATATTATGAGACCAGTGAGGAAATGTATGTCGGTGCAATTTTGTTGATGGCCTTGTATGTTAGTAGAAGAATTTTATATTGGATTCGTTGAAATACAGGCAGCTAATGTAGAGACTGACAGAGTGGCTCAGCAGAGGAATAACTGTTTGAAAGGAAAATCAATCTAGCCGCTGCGTGCAAAATAGATTGTAGGGGTTCAAGTCTGACTTTGGGAAGACCAGTAAGGAGGGAATTGCAATAGTCGATGCGGGAGATGATGAGTGCATGAATTAATGTTTTTGCGGTGTCTTGTGTCAGATATGTGCGTATTCTGGAAATGTTCTTTAGGTGTATGTAACATGCTTTAGATATAGAGTTGATGTGAGGAATAAACGACAGTTGTGAATCAAGGATTACATCTAGGCAACGAGCTTGCGGGGTGGGATTTATGGTCATGTTATGAACAGAAATAGAAATGTCAGGCAGGACGCTTCCGTTTTTGGGTGGGAATATTATTAATTCAGTTTTTGAGAGATTGAGTTTGAGTTGGCGAGAAGACATCCAAGATGAAATGGCAGAAAGACAGTCAGTAACGCGAGACAACACAGATGGTGAAAGATCAGGAGAGGATAGATAAATTTATGTATCATCCGCATAGAAATGATACTGACATTTAAAGGTGCTTATTAGTTTTCCAAGAGAAGTGGTGTAGATAGAGAATAGCAGAGGACCTAGACCTGAGCCTTGTGGTACTCCAACTGATAAAGGAAGCGGAGCAGAGGTGGATCCAGAGAAATTAACACTGAAAGAGCGATTAGATAGGTAGGATGAGAACCAGGATAGGACAGTGCCTTCAAGACCTAGGGATTGTAGCATTTGTATGAGGAGAGAGTGGTCAACAGTGTCAAATGCAGCAGAGAGATCCAGGAGAATTAGAAGAGAGTATTGGTTATTATTTTTTGCTGTGATCAAATCATTGACAACTTTGGTCAGCGCAGTCTCTGTGGAGTTTTGAGAGTGAAAGCCTGACTGAAGAGGATCCAATAGGTTGTTTGCTGTAAGAAAGTGTGTGAGGCGAGTGTAGGCAATTCTCTCGAGAAGCTTGGAGGGGCATGGGAGCTGGGAGATGGGGCGATAATTTACGAGAGAGTTAGGGTCAGAATTCTGTTTTTTTAAAATGGGAGTAATCACTGCATGCTTGAATAGTGATGGAAAAATACCAGTAGAAAGAGATAGATTACAGATTTTAGTTAGAGGGGGAATGAGAACAGGAGACAGGGACATACCAATTTGTGAGGGAATGGGATCCAAAGGACAGGAGGTAGAGTAGGAAGATGAGAAGAGAGTAGAAACTTCCTCTTCATTTGTGGGATCAAATGAAGAGAGAGTGTCAGAGGGTACTACAAAGGAATTGAGCCGATTGCTTGTCAAGGAAGATGATACCATTTCAAGCCTGATCTTATCAATTTTGTCCTTGAAATAGGAAGCAAGATCCTGTGCACCGATGTTATGGCGATGACATTCTCGTAGTGGTAAGTAACTCAGTCGTAACCTTCTCCAATCTAGACAAGGAACTTCAGAGATTCGTCTCGCTTTCTAATTTCAAAATCAATTAATCGAAGTCTGTGGATCTCAACATCTCCTCCTCTATCCCCATGGTGGAAGGCCATCAACATGCTTTGCGTTCCCTCGATAAGTATCTGGGAGAGGTCATTTTTAAGGATCTATACCAACTTTTTATATTAATGTCAGATCCCTCATTAGTAAAATCCATGCTGACTTGAGAGTGGTGAAATAAGAAATTCTCCTGGATAGGGAGGACCAAAATTATTAAAATGTTGCATTCTCCCAATAATTCTCTAGCTGCTACAGACTCTCCAAATCCATATTTCCAGCAGGCGCTTCCTAGACCTGCAATGTTTATTGAGAAACTTCATGTGGTGGGGGAAGAGGCTGACGGTCTTAACAGATGTAGACATTGGGTGGTCTCCAGCTGTCACACTTTACTACCTATCATGATGCCATTATGTTGTGCAGGATCCTCTAGTGGACAAACCCAAAAGTAGAAAAGCAATTGGTGACAATTGAGGGTAATTTTCTGCTCTCTCCAGTAGTGACTGCACCCTAGCTGCACAAGTTGCCTTCTATTAAACACCATACTATTGACCCTATCAGTACTAGGTGCGCTCTGTACCTTCAATTACATCTCAACAAATTTTACCATGAACTCCTTTGTTTGACATCCCGTTCATATCTCCAGGATCCCCCGACAGTGCATTCAAACTGTGGGTTTAGGCAGGGGTACAAGTGCTGGGCAGCTGGTAAGTTCTTTAGGTGTGTCTTCCTTTGGGGATGTTCATTCCATGCTCAAAAATCTGGAAATATCTCCAGATTAAGTACTTTTGATGTCTGGACTTCCTCGCTGGGACACCACTAGAGAATTGACTGTATTTGAATCTATGTATTCCATGGCAAATTGTCCCCTTCATTTACTCTCTACCATATACAAATTCCTTATAACCTCTTCAGCTCTTTACCTAAGTTTACAAGAGTTTAGGAGAGGGATTTAGGCAATTTGGTTGGATTAGCCCACTATTTTGAAGGTGACTCATGCCTCTCATCCACTGGTTCGTGGAGACCCAGTATAAAGTCCTCAACAGTTAGTACAGACGTCTAGTGAAAAACAACTAAAGTTGGAGATGTAACCATGCTTTCAGCACCCCACTACATATCCAGTGGGACTTTGAGGCATTCCTTCCTCTCTGAAATCAGGTCATTGCCATCTCTACTGAGATCTTGGGTGACACAGTGCCTGATAAACCTTCGCTTTGGCTTCCTAATAGGCCAAGTGTACCTTTATCCCATTTCAAAAAATCACTTTTGAAATATCTTATCTTGGTTGCCAAAGGTATGATTTCCGTCCACTGGAAATCTCCCCCCCCCTTCCCCCACTAACCATCCAGGAATGGTTCCGGAGATTAGAGCTAAAGGGTTATAAAACAATGGACAAATTGATTATATCCATTTCTAATAAATTTGAAGATTATTGCGCTATGTGGAGGTTCTTAGCTTGAATTCTTAGACTTGGCCAAATACATATCCTTGAACTCCCTTCCCTCCAGAGTAGTTGTAATATGGCTCTACACCACTCATACAAAACTTTTCCCTAGGTTTTTCATTACCCATTCATAGGTACTACTAGATATTAGGGACTGCACCCTCTCCATATTCCCCTTCCTTTCCCTTCTTCCCAATACCCAGATGGTTATCTTTCCTTTTTACTTTCCTCCTCCTCCTTCTTTGTTTGTGTTTGTGAATTTTCAAGAGTTGATATATATTTTGATCTATGCAGTTGTAGACTTTGAATTTTCTACCAGAAATGTTACTGTCTGTTATGTATTTGTTACTGGAAATTGAGCAGCTAGATTCTATTCCAGGCAGGTATCCGGAGTACTTAGCTTTTGGTTTATGATTTTCACTTAAAATGTTACTCTACAGGGTTCATCATTCTTATGTACACTGCCTATCTTGCCCCAGTATTCTATTCAGTTTTATATGTTATATTACACAAAGATATAATATATATTACACCAAAAAAAGTACAATAACTTATAATACAAATTTACATGGGCTAAACTGACATTTCAGAATATATCAATTAACTGAGTCACTGATCAGATAACATATAGGTCCTGTAATAGATGAAGATCAAGTGCAAATATGTAAAAAAAATCTAAATGTAAACATTACAACTCTAAGAAGCATTTTAGCCAATAATAGATGTGTCTAGGGGGAGGTGATTTATCCTTGCTTTAACTTAAGGAAAGTAGGTCCAAACTTGGTCTTGATGTCAGGAAATATATCCACCTTTTCCCATTTCACAACCTTGCTCTAAATTTAGAGGCCTTGTCTGTGTAAAAACCTCCAGCAGGGACAGGAAGCAGCAGAAGTATTTATGGTCATGTTAATGTATAAGTCGACTGACTTCTTGAAACTTTGTTCTCTTCTGCACTGTGACTGGTGATAAATCATACAACAGTTGAGTTGAGATGTTTTGTTCATCTCCTGCTGTTGTGTTTTGCATAGTGAGCATTGGTTCTTTAACTTTCTATTGGTGAGGACATCTCTTGGGGCTTTGCTGGCTGGATGTGCTCTGTCTATTTCCAAGTCCAAACCTGAGAGACCTAGGTCAGATTTGTCTAAATAGTCCCTTTAGGTAATCTAGAAAGAGTTTAATTGTCCACCATCTCAGGCAAATTCTTAACTCCGATGTTGTTCCATCTGGATTATTTTCAAGATCTTCTTGCGTCTCTCCTAATAGCTCTAGTCCTTGTTATTAGTTAAATCTTTATCCACTGAGATTTGGGAACAACACAGATCATCAGGTTTTGAGTTTAAAGCATTGGAGATATCAATTGCCTATGTAATCTATTGTTGAGAAGTAGATTTGATGGGTTGTATCAGAGTTGACTTGGAGGGTTCACAGACTCTCTGAAGATCAGGCTTTTCTGTTTAGATGCAGATAGGGACTTCTCTTTCTTTTGTTGCTTGATGATAAGTAAAGTGAATCCAAACAAATGTAGTGTAGAACACACACACTTTGTAACAAGGAATGTAGAATCACAAATGGCAGTTACCCCTAGTCCCACATAAATTATGTTTTTTCAATTTTCTCCATCTGCTCCAGTGAGAAATGTGTCTTGAATTGTAAACATGATTTGTATCATAATAAATGGGCCACAAATCACTATAATTGGCAGATGGTGTCACGAACACCCCAGCCTGTCTCAGATACAGAAATCTGGTCGTGATTGGTGTTACCTTAGTTATGGCATGGTTGTCCTAAAAGAGCAATGGATCCCCGGACTCTGCAGGACGACTGAGCTCTCTCTCAGGTGCGGAGTCTAATGAGTAGGTGGTATTCACCAGGGACCCTCACAAGGGAGTATGGGCTTAGCGGCACCTATCCCGCAGGTGGGACTAAAACGTGACAAGTTACTTAACAATGAAAACACCTTGTCTGCCACCACAAAGGATTTTCTCTGGCCTGATTATATTCACCAACATGACTTATTAATGTTTCACACTTAAATCACATACACATGTAGCATGAGCCTCCTTGGGCTTCGTAAATTCACAAAGAATCACAGAGAATACGGTAGATTAAAATATGTTTAATCTGAAAAATATTTCCAAGGCTTTCATTTACAAAAATAAACAGACATACAATAAATTGCACAAATAAGTTTCAAAAAATAAAATAGGAAATAAAAACCAGAGTCCCTATTACAATTTCAGGAATTGGAGTGTGAGGAGTACACATTTACAAGAATGGCACATTTCAGATGTGATAGACACCCTCAAAGAAATGAACACTGTACTACTGATACAAGGGATTTTTAAACCATTTCTTGTTGGCTCTTCCCCCCCCCCCACCTTAGGAATTTTATTTTCACCTAAGTTAGATGGATGCCCAAAATGACACAGGGCTTTCAAAGTAAATTATGGATGTCCTGAGACCTGGCATTTCACAAGACCTGAGTTCTCACCTCTGCGCGTTCGACCTGGCTAAGTCTAACTCCTAAGCATACACAAACTACTCACAGATTTTATCTATCTCTGGGCCTGGCTACTTTCAAAAGACCATTGACACTTGCCTAGGTCAGACTCAGGACAGTTAACCAAATACACTTTGAAAGATTACATAAACTATGCACAGTATTATACATAAATTCAACAGAAAATAACAATCAGTCATTAGATAAACTAAATTTCGTCACAGATGGCTTTTAAAGCTAAGGTTGCATTGCACTTTGGACATCCAGTAGGGTAGGCTTACTGATCACTTCAGGATTTAGGCAGCAAATTCCAACTTACAAATAATTAATGTTCAAGTTTTCTGCTTTAAAATAGGGGTCTGTTGTTACAGCTCCTGTGTCCATCAGTGACATCCAGGTAGTAAGTGGTACATCAAAGTTCCATTGTAGCAAAACTAACAAATCAAACAATTGAAAAGCTGATTCTTATTGTTGTGATTGGTTTAGCCTAGGCTGTCCAGCCTTGGGCACTATGCCAGATAAAGTTCTTTGAAGGATTACCTGTAAGAATGTAACTTAAATAAATAATACTCCATTTTAGCCTCTACAGCAATAAGGTTATGTTATGAGGATAATATTAGTCGCAGAGAAAGAGAGGTGTTAGTTGTACCAAGACAACTTTGCAGCAATATGTTGTAATCTAGGCCTCTATGGCATACAGATCGATAGGCCAGTACAGGCTGATGACAATTTCCCATTGACTCCCAAACTCATTGCCACTATAGAAGTTGTGATTCTATGCCTTACATAGTGGCCAGAGGCACTTATTAGGGTCCATAGGACTGGGTAGCACCCTTCTTAGTTCTGGTGCAGTATAGATTGAAGTTGAGCATGTGAAGGCCCTGTTTCACTTTCAACTCATAGTGGATATTACTCCATGGGCCCAATGGAAACAGTTGTAGCTACTGGAAAGCATGCTGGGTCACTTTGGTAAGTATGCAGGTTTGCTTGCAGATCCTCTCTGATGGAAAGGTCAGCTTCTGTGCACTGATCAGGATCCAGCCACAGTCAGGCCCCCATTCAGGTAGTTTTAGCATAGATAACTGATCTTTTCCAGGAGCCACGTCCAGTTTGAGGTTCAAGCAGAGGTAGGCTTCTGGGGTCAAGCAGTTGCCATGGGTAGGATTCACTGAATATAGATGAGGCCCTCATGAGGCTTGAGGATGGACTCAGGGGCTCAGGCCACAGTACCTTATGAAAATGTTTTCAAAAGGTCTCCCAACTGATAAAATTGAAATGTTTGCTAATTAAGATTGCTTGGAACACAGAGAAAAAAAACTTGTTTTCAGGCAGTACACTAAACCATGTCCACACCCCAATACACCTTATGTGCCAGTTCTCATTCTTTCTATTAGTAATTCCTGATTGCAACCTCTATAAACTGATACATCGGTACTGCCAGGTCAGGACAGGAAAATCTATAAATCAGGTAGATAATTTGTTAAAGAAAGATGGAAAGTTGTTGAAAATTAATAAACCTGAGATTTCTGTGTGTATTAGGAGGTTTGGTTGAGTTAGACAGTAAAGCGGTAGAATTTATGAAGAAAGATTGCAGGTGATCAGGTAATGGTCTTAGAGAGGGAATGAATTGTTAAATAAATCATAATCTGAATAAATTTAGGAGAAAATAAGATCAAGGCAGTGGCTATCACAATGAGTAAAGATGAGGGTGGAGCATATAGTGCTGGATACCAGGATCTGCTGAATAAAAAAGGAGACAGGATACCAGGATTATCTGAGAAGCGTATTGTCGTGAACATAGAGAGCTTGTAGTTATTTATAAGGGATAATTCATAACTGCAGTGTAAATAGGTTGTTTCAAATGAATCCATTGATAAGGTAGTGTGAAAGTTAAAGACGCAGAGTCTAATGTAATTGTGTTTGAAGGTTTTTTACATCCCAGTGTGAGGAGATAAGCCTGCCACTTTTAGCAGCTTCCAGGACGTCCCACTGTTTGCTTTAGACACTTGAATAGACTTTGTGGTGCCAATCACAGCTGGAGATCCTGGTAGGCAGCATGTGAAAGCCTATACAGGTATATAGAAATATGACCTTCAAAGGAAAATGTTGTTATAGTTCATATTTTGGGAAATCTGGATGGCACTCCATACTGAGGGGCAAAAACCACACAAGGGTCTTGAAACATAGATACCAACTACACAGGGAACAGCCATAGTCGCATGTATTTCAGGATGAGATTGGATATTTTTGTAATCTCATCATATTTGGTATTTAAACGTGCGGGAGAATATGACCGGTTTATTGAGGGGGGTGTTATTTCTCTGAGATATATCTGTGAAGAATTACCAACAGGTCAAAACTTAGGAATAGTTTGACCAAACCTGAGGTAACACCCAGGGGACATTTCCGTCCCCACATTAGCATACACACTGCCCCTGTGAATGCCGTCCTATTTGAGTTTGCTTAAAAATCTGTGTTCTGAGGAGAAAAACTGTCAGACTTCTGGGGAAATCAAGTTACATTCATAAGCTGTCCATCTTCTTAGCCAAATCCCCTTAGCCAGAATGCAATTCATGTAAGTGCAAATCTGAAAGTAATCCTTTTTATTTTAAACTGTTTTTGCTTGTTATGTCAAATTTATTAATTGTTATTCATTATTTTTGTTATCTGTATGCCCTGTACTTTTTGTATATTAAATCTATAATTTAATAAGTTGCGTCCTTGATACTCTAAAGAATCCATAGCCTTTTTAGAAGAGATTGCTCGTCCAGGTAAACTTTTGGAATGCCAGTGTGTGATTTGTTGATACATTTGATTAACAAGCTGTGTGTGCTTGTATTTACATTTGTGTAACAGTCTGGAGGTGTGAAGAGTTAACCCTTTGTGTGCTGGTATGAGTCTTGCTAGTTTGTGGAACTAGAAGCCTGTTTGCCAGTGTGGGACAGTATATTGGGGTCCTATTGCCTGTACCCAATAGGTGGTGGCTGAACCTTAAAGTGTCTGGGGGTGTGAGAGCACTGTGTTTGGGGGCGATTCCATAGGTCTAGAACTTGTGTGATAGGTGAGAGAGACTCCGGGCTGAAATCGTGTGTGACCTCATACAGCAAACACCCCAAAGTCACGGCAGCTGGGAGCATATTCGTGACACGTATAGTGCTAGATACCAGGATCAGCCTTCAAATATGTAGATGCTCTTTTAAAACACATCTCTTTTTTAGAAGTGACCTTATCCTTGATAACACTATTCACACTAATCCACCCTCACAACTATCGCAATCTCCACACTGAAGCACATTTGCTCCTCTTGTTTCAGCTGTGCCCTCTACCACTTAGACTGTAAGCTCTCTAATGAATAGGGTCCCCCATAGCCCTTGTTTTTATGTCTGTGTTTATTTTGTGTACCTTATATGTCCCTGTTTTATGTACATACTGTTTTCCCCACTGTATGGCGCTGCGAAGTACTGTGGCACCTTACAAATATACAATAATAATCTGCTGAATAGAAACGGATACAGGATACCAGGATTAGCTGAGAAGCATATAGCACTGGTGTCAGGATCTGCCTGCAAGCCCCTTGAAGTGCATACTGCTTTGCCTGGCAGCTCCTGCCTCCTGGACTATTAGACCTTATTAGTGTGTATTTGCAGCAGTACCTCTGATCACCAGAGGTGCTGCTATCGTGCTTTTCATGTTTGCATTAGGGGTTAACCCGTTCTCCAATTATCCCATGCACCTGGGTGTGTTCCCATTTCCCTTATATATACCTGTCACTCCCAGCACACATGGCTGGTTATTGATGTTACACTCTGTGGTTTCTTCTTCCTGCTTTGCTCCTGTGTTTATGCTGCATTGGGATTTCAACATACATTCTGCTGACCTGTTTCATCTGTGAACTTGGTACTTTCCTGTGCATTTCCCTGTACTTGCTGCCTGGAATCTTTCCACACCTCCCGTTTACCTGCAACTGCTGTATACCTGGTAATTTCTGCAAGACCATTATTACAACATCTGTTCAGACTCTTCAGCAATAAACTTGTATGTTTTTTCACCTTATTCATGGCTCCTTAGCTGTATTTCTACATTGATTCGTGACAACTGGATACCAGGATCTGCTGAATAGGAATGGCTACAGGATACCAGGATAACACAAGGAAGACACAAGTAACTGAATACCGAGATCCACAAGGAATGCACAGGAATACAGGAACCAAAACAATCCAGCAGTTTAGCAAGTGAACAGGACATGAAGATCTGGTACCATATTGCCAGAATAGGTGGCTTAAATAGTTCAAAGTACGAGAGGGACTGAAAGGCGATTATCTATTTGAAGAGAAGGGATTGTTACAAAAGACGGAAGTGTGTATGCCCACTCCCGTAATCCAAGATGGCTAATGGCTGTCTGAGTCCAACAGAGCAGAGGAGCCTGGCGGAGATGGTCATCCCTGCGCACCGGTACCCGGTAAGTAAGATAGAGGGTCTTGTGTGTTACAGTCTGCTTCCAGCCCAAGTTATGTGGGTGAAGTAGAGACCACTGTGTGAAAGGGCTACAGCTGAGGCAGTGTCCGATTGTGTGAGCCATGTTTCTGTTAGTGGTTGAGGATGTTTCAGAAGAAGAAGCCATGTATGGAACTTCGTTTGTTACAACTAGAGTGAATGTAACTTTCAGATATCTACTACATCACATCCTTGCAATGGAAGAGACAGTGAACAGCAATAATAAAGTAAACTGTCTCTGGAAGTTTTAAAAATATACTGGTTACCACTAGAAGGTGTATCCTACAGGTTGGCAGATTGAAATATTTAACATTCTTTATTCTGGCACCTACTCTGTGAAATAGCAAACTTGGTGCTTGTTATGTAAGAATAAAAGTAAAGCTGCAACCTGATTCTGTCAAGAAACATTGTATGTGATTTCTGTCTAGCTCACTGATGAATATGTAAGTGTAAAACAAAGACTTTTTATTGGCACCAAGAGTGTAAGGAGTGTGCAGGCAGAGTTACATGAATTGATTTTATATATGCAATGATCTGCCACCTGAAAGACCTTTGAAAAAGTTTGCATAGATAAATGAACTGCGTCAACCAGTAGACAGTGGTGTCATTCTATCAGGTTAATCAGTCATCTTTCAATGAGAGCATCAGATGGACGGAGACATCTATACACTGCGGGATAATTTCTCTGATACAGTTCAGTCTCCAATAAGTGTTTTCTACAAGTTGGATCTATATATCCGAATCTAGAAGTTGGTGGCCACCAGGGATAATTGGATTATTTTCCCTGACTATTTATGAACAGCATATCGCTTAAAACAATATTAGAAAAGCACAAACTAACAATTCCCTGTGTGAGTAATTATCCTCCTGTACTACCGACCTCTGTTTTTCTCCAGGACTGCATTGTAAACAGTTCGATTTTGGTTGAAAAAATGGCTCATTTACTAATGAGCTCCATTAATGAATTTATGATTATGCTTATCTGAGATATATATGTTGCAGTTGTGCTGAAATGCATCTGTGTTTTGACACTTATACTTTTATAAATATTTATAAACATTTACCTACATATTTCATTTTAAGCTTAATAAAAAACTGTGTATATTTACATTTTTGGTTAGCCAATTCATATACCAGTGAAATCTGCATGTTTTAAGTAACTTTACAGCTGAATGGGTTTTGTTAACTGTGGTACTCCTGAGCCCGCCCTATTGAAATTTTTTTTTTTTTTTTTTAAAAAAAAAGGGGATTTGCAATTGTATCCCACATGACAGCTTGGAGCAATATGGAGTAACTGTAGATATATTTTATTTTAGCACCTGGAAAAATTTATATATATTGTTTGACCGTTTGTTTTTTTACGTGCCTGTTATTCCCATGCATAGGAGATCTTTACCGACACACAAATAGGCCTATAATATTCACCACAAAAAGATCATGTATGTCATAACCATAAAAAATACACACAACAACGCAAGTAATACAAGATCTAGAAACGTAAGTGCAATCACAACAGTTTATTCTATTACATGATGTTTTTCATACATAAAATTAAGGAAATCTTGTTGTTCTTACATTCATAGCTATAGTACAAATAAAGGGAAACATGCAGTGTTTTTGGAGAGAACGAAAAGTGAATATTTAAAAAGTGGAGTGCACAGTGTGATATGAAGCAATACTGATGTGTGATTAATTTTTTACTATTCCAGTTAGCACATATTGTGCACACTGTTACCTTATTTTCTCTGGAATCCTGGAAAAAGGCATTCAGTTGTGAATGCATGCACCCATGAAAGTAAGCATAACTTCACAAATGTAAATGTAATTTACCATGTAAACTTTATGGTTAGTAAATGAGCATCAGAAGCTGTAGACAAATCAAGAGAGATAGACAGATCAAAATACTTTTTTTGAGATAAAAGCATTTCTTAGTATAAAAAGAAACACAACCATGGTGCTTGTTATATAAGTGCTATGACGACTGCAGCAGCTGGCCAGCAAACATACACATGACAGGTCAGTAAGGGCTTCCATATCATGTGGTTTCCATAGTAATTGCAAATTCTAACCATTCTCTGTACCTCACCACTGAACGCTTATCGGGATTAAACTCCCGACTGATTGCTGTTCATTCCCGATCAATGCAGGATTGTTAATCGTTTATTATAAGGAAAGTCCCTTTTATACAACTCCCCAGTATTGCACTGACCCCCAACAACTCTACTTAGTAAAAAGGGGGATTTATGCCTCCACCCATAGAGTTTGACAGCAGTGCTTTTTTAAGCTCATCAGGAGGGGATAGGGCTAGAATCATTAGGAGGGGATAGGGCTAGAATCATCAGGAGGGGATAGGGCTAGAATCATCAGGAGGGGATAGGGCTAGAATCATCAGGAGGGGATAGGGCTAGAATCATCAGGAGGTGATAGGGCTAGAATCATCAGGAGGTGATAGGGCTAGAATCATCAGGAGGTGATAGGGCTAGAATCATCAGGAGGTGATAGGGCTAGAATCATCAGGAGGGGATAGGGCTAGAATCATCAGGAGGTGATAGGGCTAGAATCATCAGGAGGGGATAGGGCTAGAATCATCAGGAGGGGATAGGGCTAGAATCATCAGGAGGGGATAGGGCTAGAATCATCAGGAGGGGATAAGGCTAGAATCATCAGGAGGTGATAGGGCTAGAATCATCAGGAGGTGATAGGGCTAGAATCATCAGGAGGGCATAGGGGTAGAATCATCAGGAGGTGATAGGGCTAGAATCATCAGGAGGGCATAGGGGTAGAATCATCAGGAGGGCATAGGGTTAGAATCATCAGGAGGGGATAGGGTTAGAATCATCAGGAGGGGATAGGGTTAGAATCATCAGGAGGGGATAGGGTTAGAATCATCAGTAGGGGATAGGGCTAGAATCATCAGTAGGTGATAGGGCTAGAATCATCAGGAGGTGATAGGGCTAGAATCAACAGGAGGTGATAGGGCTAGAATCAACAGGAGATGATAGGGCTAGAATCAACAGGAGGTGATAGGGCTAGAATCATCAGGAGGTGATAGGACTAGAATCATCAGGAGGGGATAGGGCTAGAATCATCAGGAGGTGATAGGGCTAGAATCATCAGGAGGTGATAGGGCTAGAATCATCAGGAGGGGATAGGGCTAGAATCAACAGGAGGTGATAGGGCTAGAATCAACAGGAGGTGATAGGGCTAGAATCATCAGGAGGTGATAGGGCTAGAATCAGCAGGAGTTGATAGGGCTAGAATCAGCAGGAGGTGATAGGGCTAGAATCAGCAGGAGGTGATAGGGCTAGAATCATCAGGAGGGGATAGGGTTAGAATCATCAGGAGGGGATAGGGCTAGAATCATCCGAAGGGGATAGGGCTAGAATCATCAGGAGGGGATAGGGCTAAAATCATCAGGGGGTGATAGGGCTAGAAACATCAGGAGGTGATAGGGCTAGAATCATCAGGAGGGGATAGGGCTAGATTCATCAGGAGGGGATAGGGCTAGAATCATCAGGAGGTGATAGGGCAAGAATCATCAGGAGGTGATAGGGCTAGAATCATCAGGAGGGGATAGGGCTAGAATCATCAGGAGCGGATAGGGCTAGAATCATCAGGAGGGAAAAGGGCTAGAATCAGCAGGAGGGGATAGGGCTAGAATCATCAGAAGGGGATAGGGCTAGAATCATCAGGTGGGAATAGGGCGAAAATCATCAGGAGGTGATAGGGCTAGAATCATTAGGAGGGGATAGGGTTAGAATCAACAGGAGGTGATAGGGCTAGAATCATCAGGAGGGGATGGGGCTAGAATCATCAGGAGGGGATAGGACTAGAATCATCAGGAGGTGATAGTGCTAGAATCATCAGGAGGGATAGGGCTAGAATCATCAGGAGGTGATAGGGCTAGAATCATCAGGGGTTGATAGGGCTAGAATCATCACGAGGGGATGGGGCTAGAATCATCAGGAGGGGATAGAGCTAGAATCATCAGGAGGGAAAAGGGCTAGAATCATCAGGAGGGGATAGGGCTAGAATCATCAGAAGGGGATAGGGCTAGAATCATCAGAAGGGGATAGGGCTAAAATCATCAGGAGGTGATAGGGCTAGAATCATCAGGAGGGGATAGGGTTAGAATCATCAGGAGGGGATAGGGCTAGAATCATCAGGAGGTGATAGGGCTAGAATCATCAGGAGGGGATAGGGCTAGAATCATCAGGAGGGGATAGGGCTAGAATCATCAGGAGGTGATAGGGCTAGAATCATCAGGAGTGGATAGGGCTAGAATCATCAGGAGGGGATAGGGCTAGAATCATCAGGAGTGGATAGGGCTAGAATCATCAGGAGGGGATAGGGCTAGAATCATCAGGAGGGGATAGGGCTAGAATCATCAGGAGGTGATAGGGCTATCATCTTTAGGAGGGGATATGGCTAGAATCATCAGGAGGGGATAGGGCTAGAATCATCAGGAGGGAATAGGGCTAGAATCATCAGGAGGTGATAGGGCTAGAATCATCAGGAGGGGATAGGGCTAGAATCATCAGGAGGGGATAGGGCTAGAATCAGCAGGAGGGGATAGGGCTAGAATCATCAGGTGGGAATAGGGCGAAAATCATCAGGAGGTGATAGGGCGAAAATCATCAGGAGGTGATAGGGCGAAAATCATCAGGAGGTGATAGGGCTAGAATCATCAGGAGGGGATAGGGTTAGAATCAACAGGAGATGATAGGGCTAGAATCATCAGGAGGGGATAGGGTTAGAATCATCAGGAGGTGATAGGGCTAGAATCATCAGGAGGTGATAGGGCTAGAATCATCAGGAGGTGATAGGGCTAGAATCAGCAGGAGGTGATAGGGCTAGAATCAGCAGGAGGTGATAGGGCTAGAATCAGCAGGAGGTGATAGGGCTAGAATCAGCAGGAGGTGATAGGGCTAGAATCAGCAGGAGGTGATAGGGCTAGAATCAGCAGGAGGTGATAGGGCTAGAATCAGCAGGAGGTGATAGGGCTAGAATCAGCAGGAGTTGATAGGGCTAGAATCAGCAGGAGGTGATAGGGTTAGAATCATCAGGAGGGGATAGGGCTAGAATCATCAGGAGGGGATAGGGCTAGAATCATCAGGAGGTGATAGGGCTAGAATCATCAGTAGTGGATAGGGCTAGAATCATCAGGAGGGGATAGGGCTAGAATCATCAGGAGGGGATAGGGCTAGAATCATCAGGAGGGGATAGGGCTAGAATCATCAGGAGGGGATAGGGCTAGAATCATCAGGAGGGGATAGGGCTAGAATCATCAGGAGGGGATAGGGCTAGAATCATCAGGAGGGAATAGGGCTAGAATATTTAGGAGGGAATAGGGCTAGAATCATCAGGAGGGGATAGGGCTAGAATCATCAGGAGGGGATAGGACTAGAATCAACAGGAGGACGTGATAGGGCTAGAATCATCAGGAGGTGATAGGGATAGAATCATCAGGAGGGGATAGGACTAGAAACATCAGGAGGTGATAGGGCTAGAATCATCAGGAGGGGAAAGGGATAGAATCATCAGGAGGGGATAGGACTAGAATCATCAGGAGGTGATAGTGCTAGAATCATCAGGAGGTGATAGGGCTAGAATCATCAGGAGGTGATAGGGCTAGAATCATAAGGGGTTGATAGGGCTAGAATCATCACGAGGGGATGGGGCTAGAATCATCAGGAGGTTATAGTGCTAGAATCATCAGGGGTTGATAGGGCTAGAATCATCACGAGGGGATAGGGCTAGAATCAGCAGGAGTTGATAGGGCTAGAATCAGCAGGAGGTGATAGGGTTAGAATCATCAGGAGGGGATAGGGCTAGAATCATCAGGAGGTGATAGGGCTAGAATCATCAGGAGGTGATAGGGCTAGAATCATCAGTAGTGGATAGGGCTAGAATCATCAGGAGGGGATAGGGCTAGAATCATCAGTAGTGGATAGGGCTAGAATCATCAGGAGGGGATAGGGCTAGAATCATCAGGAGGGGATAGGGCTAGAATCATCAGGAGGGGATAGGGCTAGAATCATCAGGAGGGAATAGGGCTAGAATCATCAGGAGGGAATAGGGCTAGAATCATCAGGAGGTGATAGGGCTAGAATCATCAGGAGGGGATAGGACTAGAATCAACAGGAGGACGTGATAGGGCTAGAATCATCAGGAGGTGATAGGGATAGAATCATCAGGAGGGGATAGGACTAGAAACATCAGGAGGTGATAGGGCTAGAATCATCAGGAGGGGAAAGGGATAGAATCATCAGGAGGGGATAGGACTAGAATCATCAGGAGGTGATAGTGCTAGAATCATCAGGAGGTGATAGGGCTAGAATCATCAGGAGGTGATAGGGCTAGAATCATCAGGGGTTGATAGGGCTAGAATCATCACGAGGGGATGGGGCTAGAATCATCAGGAGGTTATAGTACTAGAATCATCAGGGGTTGATAGGGCTAGAATCATCATGAGGGGATAGGGCTAGAATCATCAGGAGGGGATAGGGCTAGAATCATCAGGAGGGGATAGGGCTAGAATCATCAGGGGTTGATAGGGCTAGAATCATCGGGAGGGGATAGGGCTAGAATCATCAGGAGGTGATAGTGCTAGAATCATCAGGGGTTGATAGGGCTAGAATCATCACGAGGGGATGGGGCTAGAATCATCAGGAGGGAATAGGGCTAGAATCATCAGGAGGGAATAGGGCTAGAATCATCAGGAGGGAATAGGGCTAGAATCATCAGGAGGGAATAGGGCTAGAATCATCAGGAGGTGATAGGGCTAGAATCATCAGGAGGTGATAGGGCTAGAATCATCAGGAGGGGATAGGGCTAGAATCATCAGGAGGGGATAGGGCTAGAATCATCAGGAAGGGATAGGGCTAGAATCATCAGGAGGGAATAGGGCTAGAATCATCAGGAGGTGATAGGGCTAGAATCATCAGGAGGTGATAGGGCTAGAATCATCAGGAGGGGATAGGGCTAGAATCATCAGGAGGGGATAGGGCTAGAATCATCAGGAGGGGATAGGGCTAGAATCATCAGGAGGTGATAGGGCTAGAATCATCAGGAGGTGATAGGGCTAGAATCATCAGGAGGTGATAGGGCTAGAATCATCAGGAGGTGATAGGGCTAGAATCATCAGGAGGGGATAGGGCTAGAATCATCAGGAGGTGATAGGGCTAGAATCATCAGGAGGGGATAGGGCTAGAATCATCAGGAGGGGATAGGGCTAGAATCATCAGGAGGGGATAGGGCTAGAATCATCAGGAGGGGATAAGGCTAGAATCATCAGGAGGTGATAGGGCTAGAATCATCAGGAGGTGATAGGGCTAGAATCATCAGGAGGGCATAGGGGTAGAATCATCAGGAGGTGATAGGGCTAGAATCATCAGGAGGGCATAGGGGTAGAATCATCAGGAGGGCATAGGGTTAGAATCATCAGGAGGGGATAGGGTTAGAATCATCAGGAGGGGATAGGGTTAGAATCATCAGGAGGGGATAGGGTTAGAATCATCAGTAGGGGATAGGGCTAGAATCATCAGTAGGTGATAGGGCTAGAATCATCAGGAGGTGATAGGGCTAGAATCAACAGGAGGTGATAGGGCTAGAATCAACAGGAGATGATAGGGCTAGAATCAACAGGAGGTGATAGGGCTAGAATCATCAGGAGGTGATAGGACTAGAATCATCAGGAGGGGATAGGGCTAGAATCATCAGGAGGTGATAGGGCTAGAATCATCAGGAGGTGATAGGGCTAGAATCATCAGGAGGGGATAGGGCTAGAATCAACAGGAGGTGATAGGGCTAGAATCAACAGGAGGTGATAGGGCTAGAATCATCAGGAGGTGATAGGGCTAGAATCAGCAGGAGTTGATAGGGCTAGAATCAGCAGGAGGTGATAGGGCTAGAATCAGCAGGAGGTGATAGGGCTAGAATCATCAGGAGGGGATAGGGTTAGAATCATCAGGAGGGGATAGGGCTAGAATCATCCGAAGGGGATAGGGCTAGAATCATCAGGAGGGGATAGGGCTAAAATCATCAGGGGGTGATAGGGCTAGAAACATCAGGAGGTGATAGGGCTAGAATCATCAGGAGGGGATAGGGCTAGATTCATCAGGAGGGGATAGGGCTAGAATCATCAGGAGGTGATAGGGCAAGAATCATCAGGAGGTGATAGGGCTAGAATCATCAGGAGGGGATAGGGCTAGAATCATCAGGAGCGGATAGGGCTAGAATCATCAGGAGGGAAAAGGGCTAGAATCAGCAGGAGGGGATAGGGCTAGAATCATCAGAAGGGGATAGGGCTAGAATCATCAGGTGGGAATAGGGCGAAAATCATCAGGAGGTGATAGGGCTAGAATCATCAGGAGGTGATAGGGCGAAAATCATCAGGAGGTGATAGGGCGAAAATCATCAGGAGGTGATAGGGCTAGAATCATCAGGAGGGGATAGGGTTAGAATCAACAGGAGATGATATGGCTAGAATCATCAGGAGGGGATAGGGTTAGAATCATCAGGAGGTGATAGGGCTAGAATCATCAGGAGGTGATAGGGCTAGAATCATCAGGAGGTGATAGGGCTAGAATCAGCAGGAGGTGATAGGGCTAGAATCAGCAGGAGGTGATAGGGCTAGAATCAGCAGGAGGTGATAGGGCTAGAATCAGCAGGAGGTGATAGGGCTAGAATCAGCAGGAGGTGATAGGGCTAGAATCAGCAGGAGTTGATAGGGCTAGAATCAGCAGGAGGTGATAGGGTTAGAATCATCAGGAGGGGATAGGGCTAGAATCATCAGGAGGGGATAGGGCTAGAATCATCAGGAGGTGATAGGGCTAGAATCATCAGTAGTGGATAGGGCTAGAATCATCAGGAGGGGATAGGGCTAGAATCATCAGGAGGGGATAGGGCTAGAATCATCAGGAGGGGATAGGGCTAGAATCATCAGGAGGGGATAGGGCTAGAATCATCAGGAGGGGATAGGGCTAGAATCATCAGGAGGGGATAGGGCTAGAATCATCAGGAGGGAATAGGGCTAGAATATTTAGGAGGGAATAGGGCTAGAATCATCAGGAGGGGATAGGGCTAGAATCATCAGGAGGGGATAGGACTAGAATCAACAGGAGGACGTGATAGGGCTAGAATCATCAGGAGGTGATAGGGATAGAATCATCAGGAGGGGATAGGACTAGAAACATCAGGAGGTGATAGGGCTAGAATCATCAGGAGGGGAAAGGGATAGAATCATCAGGAGGGGATAGGACTAGAATCATCAGGAGGTGATAGTGCTAGAATCATCAGGAGGTGATAGGGCTAGAATCATCAGGAGGTGATAGGGCTAGAATCATAAGGGGTTGATAGGGCTAGAATCATCACGAGGGGATGGGGCTAGAATCATCAGGAGGTTATAGTGCTAGAATCATCAGGGGTTGATAGGGCTAGAATCATCACGAGGGGATAGGGCTAGAATCAGCAGGAGTTGATAGGGCTAGAATCAGCAGGAGGTGATAGGGTTAGAATCATCAGGAGGGGATAGGGCTAGAATCATCAGGAGGTGATAGGGCTAGAATCATCAGGAGGTGATAGGGCTAGAATCATCAGTAGTGGATAGGGCTAGAATCATCAGGAGGGGATAGGGCTAGAATCATCAGTAGTGGATAGGGCTAGAATCATCAGGAGGGGATAGGGCTAGAATCATCAGGAGGGGATAGGGCTAGAATCATCAGGAGGGGATAGGGCTAGAATCATCAGGAGGGAATAGGGCTAGAATCATCAGGAGGGAATAGGGCTAGAATCATCAGGAGGTGATAGGGCTAGAATCATCAGGAGGGGATAGGACTAGAATCAACAGGAGGACGTGATAGGGCTAGAATCATCAGGAGGTGATAGGGATAGAATCATCAGGAGGGGATAGGACTAGAAACATCAGGAGGTGATAGGGCTAGAATCATCAGGAGGGGAAAGGGATAGAATCATCAGGAGGGGATAGGACTAGAATCATCAGGAGGTGATAGTGCTAGAATCATCAGGAGGTGATAGGGCTAGAATCATCAGGAGGTGATAGGGCTAGAATCATCAGGGGTTGATAGGGCTAGAATCATCACGAGGGGATGGGGCTAGAATCATCAGGAGGTTATAGTACTAGAATCATCAGGGGTTGATAGGGCTAGAATCATCATGAGGGGATAGGGCTAGAATCATCAGGAGGGGATAGGGCTAGAATCATCAGGAGGGGATAGGGCTAGAATCATCAGGGGTTGATAGGGCTAGAATCATCGGGAGGGGATAGGGCTAGAATCATCAGGAGGTGATAGTGCTAGAATCATCAGGGGTTGATAGGGCTAGAATCATCACGAGGGGATGGGGCTAGAATCATCAGGAGGGAATAGGGCTAGAATCATCAGGAGGGAATAGGGCTAGAATCATCAGGAGGGAATAGGGCTAGAATCATCAGGAGGTGATAGGGCTAGAATCATCAGGAGGTGATAGGGCTAGAATCATCAGGAGGGGATAGGGCTAGAATCATCAGGAGGGGATAGGGCTAGAATCATCAGGAAGGGATAGGGCTAGAATCATCAGGAGGGAATAGGGCTAGAATCATCAGGAGGTGATAGGGCTAGAATCATCAGGAGGTGATAGGGCTAGAATCATCAGGAGGGGATAGGGCTAGAATCATCAGGAGCGGATAGGGCTAGAATCATCAGGAGGGAAAAGGGCTAGAATCAGCAGGAGGGGATAGGGATAGAATCATCAGGAGGGGATAGGACTAGAATCATCAGGAGGTGATAGTGCTAGAATCATCAGGAGGTGATAGGGCTAGAATCATCAGGAGGTGATAGGGCTAGAATCATCAGGGGTTGATAGGGCTAGAATCATCACGAGGGGATGGGGCTAGAATCATCAGGAGGTTATAGTGCTAGAATCATCAGGGGTTGATAGGGCTAGAATCATCACGAGGGGATAGGGCTAGAATCATCAGGAGGGGATAGGGCTAGAATCATCAGGAGGGGATAGGGCTAGAATCATCAGGGGTTGATAGGGCTAGAATCATCGGGAGGGGATAGGGCTAGAATCATCAGGAGGTGATAGTGCTAGAATCATCAGGGGTTGATAGGGCTAGAATCATCACGAGGGGATGGGGCTAGAATCATCAGGAGGGAATAGGGCTAGAATCATCAGGAGGGAATAGGGCTAGAATCATCAGGAGGTGATAGGGCTAGAATCATCAGGAGGGAAAAGGGCTAGAATCAGCAGGAGGGGATAGGGCTAGAATCATCAGAAGGGGATAGGGCTAGAATCATCAGGTGGGAATAGGGCTAGAATCAGCAGGAGGGGATAGGGCTAGAATCATCAGAAGGGGATAGGGCTAGAATCATCAGGTGGGAATAGGGCGAAAATCATCAGGAGGTGATAGGGCTAGAATCATCAGGAGGGGATAGGGTTAGAATCATCAGGAGGGGATAGGGCTAGAATCATCAGGAGGTGATAGGGCTAGAATCATCAGGAGGTGATAGGGCTAGAATCATCAGGAGGTTATAGGGCTAGAATCATCAGGAGGTGATAGGGCTAGAATCATCAGGAGGTGATAGGGCTAGAATCATCAGGAGGTGATAGGGCTAGTATCATCAGGAGGTGATAGGGCTAGAATCAGCAGGAAGTGATAGGGCTAGAATCATCAGGAGGTGATAGGGCTAGAATCATCAGGAGGGGAATAGGGCTAGAATCATCAGAAGGGAATAGGGCTAGAATCATCAGGAGGGGATAGGGCTAGAATCATCAGGAGGGGATAGGGCTAGAATCATCAGGAGGGGATAGGGCTAGAATCATCAGGAGGGGATAGGGCTAGAATCATCAGGAGGGGATAGGGCTAGAATCATCAGGAGGTGATAGGGCTAGAATCATCAGGGGTTGATAGGGCTAGAATCATCAGGAGGGGATAGGGCTAGAATCATCAGGAGGTGATAGGGCTAGAATCATCAGGGGTTGATAGGGCTAGAATCATCAGGAGGGGATAGGGCTAGAATCATCAGGAGGGGATAGGACTAGAATCATCAGGAGATGATAGGGCTAGAATCATCAGGAGGGGAAAGGACTAGAATCATCAGGAGGGGATAGGACTAGAATCATCAGGAGGTGATAGTGCTAGAATCATCAGGAGGGGATAGGGCTAGAATCATCAGGAGGTGATAGGGCTAGAATCATCAGGAGGGGATAGGGCTAGAATCATCAGGAGGGGATAGGGCTAGAATCATCAGGAGGTGATAGGGCTAGAATCATCAGGAGGGGATAGGGCTAGAATCATCAGGAGGGGATAGGGCTAGAATCATCAGGAGGGGATAGGGCTAGAATCATCAGGAGGGGATAGGGCTAGAATCATCAGGAGGGGATAGGGCTAGAATCATCAGGAGGTGATAGGGCTAGAATCATCAGGAGGTTATAGGACTAGAATCATCAGGAGGGGATAGGGCTAGAATCATCAGGAGGGGATAGGGCTAGAATCATCAGGAGGGGAAAGGGCTAGAATCATCAGGAGGGGATAGGGCTAGAATCATCAGGAGGGAATAGGGCTAGAATCATCAGGAGGGGATAGCGCTAGAATCATCAGGAGGGGATAGCGCTAGAATCATCAGGAGGGGATAGGGCTAGAATCATCAGGAGGGGATAGGGCTAGAATCATCAGGAGGTGATAGGGCTAGAATCATCAGGAGGTGATAGGGCTAGAATCATCAGGAGGGGATAGGGCTAGAATCATCAGGAGGGGATAGGGCTAGAATCATCAGGAGGGGATAGGACTAGAATCAACAGGAGGACGTGATAGGGCTAGAATCATCAGGAGGTGATAGGGATAGAATCATCAGGAGGGGATAGGACTAGAAACATCAGGAGGTGATAGGGCTAGAATCATCAGGAGGGGAAAGGGATAGAATCATCAGGAGGGGATAGGACTAGAATCATCAGGAGGTGATAGTGCTAGAATCATCAGGAGGTGATAGGGCTAGAATCATCAGGAGGTGATAGGGCTAGAATCATCAGGGGTTGATAGGGCTAGAATCATCACGAGGGGATGGGGCTAGAATCATCAGGAGGTTATAGTGCTAGAATCATCAGGGGTTGATAGGGCTAGAATCATCACGAGGGGATAGGGCTAGAATCAGCAGGAGTTGATAGGGCTAGAATCAGCAGGAGGTGATAGGGTTAGAATCATCAGGAGGGGATAGGGCTAGAATCATCAGGAGGTGATAGGGCTAGAATCATCAGGAGGTGATAGGGCTAGAATCATCAGTAGTGGATAGGGCTAGAATCATCAGGAGGGGATAGGGCTAGAATCATCAGGAGGGGATAGGGCTAGAATCATCAGGAGGGGATAGGGCTAGAATCATCAGGAGGGGATAGGGCTAGAATCATCAGGAGGGGATAGGGCTAGAATCATCAGGAGGGAATAGGGCTAGAATCATCAGGAGGGAATAGGGCTAGAATCATCAGGAGGTGATAGGGCTAGAATCATCAGGAGGGGATAGGACTAGAATCAACAGGAGGACGTGATAGGGCTAGAATCATCAGGAGGTGATAGGGATAGAATCATCAGGAGGGGATAGGACTAGAAACATCAGGAGGTGATAGGGCTAGAATCATCAGGAGGGGAAAGGGATAGAATCATCAGGAGGGGATAGGACTAGAATCATCAGGAGGTGATAGTGCTAGAATCATCAGGAGGTGATAGGGCTAGAATCATCAGGAGGTGATAGGGCTAGAATCATCAGGGGTTGATAGGGCTAGAATCATCACGAGGGGATGGGGCTAGAATCATCAGGAAGTTATAGTGCTAGAATCATCAGGGGTTGATAGGGCTAGAATCATCACGAGGGGATAGGGCTAGAATCATCAGGAAGGGATAGGGCTAGAATCATCAGGAGGGGATAGGGCTAGAATCATCAGGGGTTGATAGGGCTAGAATCATCGGGAGGGGATAGGGCTAGAATCATCAGGAGGTGATAGTGCTAGAATCATCAGGGGTTGATAGGGCTAGAATCATCACGAGGGGATGGGGCTAGAATCATCAGGAGGGAATAGGGCTAGAATCATCAGGAGGGAATAGGGCTAGAATCATCAGGAGGTGATAGGGCTAGAATCATCAGGAGGTGATAGGGCTAGAATCATCAGGAGGGGATAGGGCTAGAATCATCAGGAGGGGATAGGGCTAGAATCATCAGGAAGGGATAGGGCTAGAATCATCAGGAGGGAATAGGGCTAGAATCATCAGGAGGTGATAGGGCTAGAATCATCAGGAGGGGATAGGGCTAGAATCATCAGGAGGGGATAGGGCTAGAATCATCAGGAGCGGATAGGGCTAGAATCATCAGGAGGGAAAAGGGCTAGAATCAGCAGGAGGGGATAGGGCTAGAATCATCAGAAGGGGATAGGGCTAGAATCATCAGGTGGGAATAGGGCGAAAATCATCAGGAGGTGATAGGGCTAGAATCATCAGGAGGGGATAGGGTTAGAATCATCAGGAGGGGATAGGGCTAGAATCATCAGGAGGTGATAGGGCTAGAATCATCAGGAGGTGATAGGGCTAGAATCATCAGGAGGTTATAGGGCTAGAATCATCAGGAGGTGATAGGGCTAGAATCATCAGGAGGTGATAGGGCTAGAATCATCAGGAGGTGATAGGGCTAGAATCATCAGGAGGTGATAGGGCTAGAATCATCAGGAGGTGATAGGGCTAGTATCATCAGGAGGTGATAGGGCTAGAATCAGCAGGAAGTGATAGGGCTAGAATCATCAGGAGGTGATAGGGCTAGAATCATCAGGAGGGGAATAGGGCTAGAATCATCAGAAGGGAATAGGGCTAGAATCATCAGGAGGGGATAGGGCTAGAATCATCAGGAGGGGATAGGGCTAGAATCATCAGGAGGGGATAGGGCTAGAATCATCAGGAGGGGATAGGGCTAGAATCATCAGGAGGGGATAGGGCTAGAATCATCAGGAGGTGATAGGGCTAGAATCATCAGGGGTTGATAGGGCTAGAATCATCAGGAGGGGATAGGGCTAGAATCATCAGGAGGTGATAGGGCTAGAATCATCAGGGGTTGATAGGGCTAGAATCATCAGGAGGGGATAGGGCTAGAATCATCAGGAGGGGATAGGACTAGAATCATCAGGAGATGATAGGGCTAGAATCATCAGGAGGGGAAAGGACTAGAATCATCAGGAGGGGATAGGACTAGAATCATCAGGAGGTGATAGTGCTAGAATCATCAGGAGGGGATAGGGCTAGAATCATCAGGAGGTGATAGGGCTAGAATCATCAGGAGGGGATAGGGCTAGAATCATCAGGAGGGGATAGGGCTAGAATCATCAGGAGGTGATAGGGCTAGAATCATCAGGAGGGGATAGGGCTAGAATCATCAGGAGGGGATAGGGCTAGAATCATCAGGAGGGGATAGGGCTAGAATCATCAGGAGGGGATAGGGCTAGAATCATCAGGAGGTGATAGGGCTAGAATCATCAGGAGGTTATAGGACTAGAATCATCAGGAGGGGATAGGGCTAGAATCATCAGGAGGGGATAGGGCTAGAATCATCAGGAGGGGAAAGGGCTAGAATCATCAGGAGGGGATAGGGCTAGAATCATCAGGAGGGAATAGGGCTAGAATCATCAGGAGGGGATAGCGCTAGAATCATCAGGAGGGGATAGCGCTAGAATCATCAGGAGGGGATAGGGCTAGAATCATCAGGAGGGGATAGGGCTAGAATCATCAGGAGGTGATAGGGCTAGAATCATCAGGAGGTGATAGGGCTAGAATCATCAGGAGGGGATAGGGCTAGAATCATCAGGAGGGGATAGGGCTAGAATCATCAGGAGGGGATAGGGCTAGAATCATCAGGAGGTGATAGGGCTAGAATCATCAGGAGGTGATAGGGCTAGAATCATCAGGAGGTGATAGGGCTAGAATCATCAGGAGGTGATAGGGCTAGAATCATCAGGAGGTGATAGGGCTAGAATCATCAGGGGGTGATAGGGCTAGAATCATCAGGAGGTGATAGGGCTAGAATCATCAGGAGGGGAAAGGGCTAGAATCATCAGGAGGGGATAGGACTAGAATCATCAGGAGGTGATAGTGCTAGAATCATCAGGAGGGGATAGGGCTAGAATCATCAGGAGGGGATAGGGCTAGAATCATCAGGAGGGGATAGGGCTAGAATTATCAGGAGGTGATAGGGCTAGAATCATCAGGAGGGGATAGGGCTAGAATCATCAGGAGGGGATAGGGATAGTATCCCTCTTCTGGCACAGAAAGCTCTCAGTGATCAGTTCATGGCAGTTGCCTGCTTCTGGTAATGGGATGGTGGTTGCCCAAAAGTAAACTGCAGTTTTTGGGAGGATAGGCGTATATTTAAGGATCGTTTAAATGTATTATTTGGACATCAAATCAGATATTGGAGTATGTGCTGCAGCCCCAGTGTCTTTCAACGTAAAATATTTTCAGAACTTGTGCCCGATGACTAACGCCATCTGAAGATGGTATTAGCTATTGAAGCCTATGGGGAGAACATTACGGTAGAGGGATCTTCAGATCCTTCACTGCATGTTATCTGCTTTCCCCTTCAGTCACTATCACAAAGTGCCCACTTTGCGTTAATTATCATAGAAAAACATAGGACATAGGTTAAATAGCCATTTATCGTGACTGCTGTCAGAGCAAAACACTTTTAGCAAATGCTCATGTTCTTTCATTCCTTATCATTGCGATAAGGAATGAAAATGATTGTGACAAACAGTGGTAGATAATAACTATGATCCAATGTGCATACTTACTTCCCACAATGGCGCTGAAACGCAGCTTGACAGTGTTAGCAGTAAATGTCAAAGCTGCATTTATCTATTTCTGCACAACATAATAATGTAATGTCATATACACAAGGGGGAAATGTGTTGACAGTTATTAAGAATCGTAAATGTTGCATTTTTAATATAAAATGTAATTAAATACAACACCTCCATAGCTGTTGTTTTCCCATTTAAACATCTAATCTTATTTCCAGCAGTAGTCCAAATTTAAAATGTAAATTAAGTAATATAAATAGTTGGACTTGATTTTGTATAATATAGCTGTGATACAAATTATTTAAATACTGTCAATCAGCCAACCAGCTGGAATGGCTAGATAGTTCTGCTAATAGACATCACTATCAATGTACTCCTTTCACCAGCCCTCTAGAACCCACAAGAGATATGCCCTCTCAAAAGTGCATTTGGGGATGCATCCACATTTATTTCAGTCACACTTATGTGAGCACAGGCTAACTGTATTCAGCTTATGCTTGCCCACTACTTTCCATCCCCACACTGCCTCTCCAGACGTCAGGGGTTACTAGTCAAAGATATCAAAATATCTAGATACGTACATATGTGTACAATTTTTTTTGTACGTATGCGCAGTACAAATAAATGTGCATCTTACGCAAAAAACAAACATACATCTAATTCTAAATGAGCCCCTTAGTGTCTTTCAAATAAAATATTTGCAGCTGAAGATATATTTATTTAACCTGATTATAATTATAATGAATGACATCACCAATTATAGGATAATAGGATACATTGTTGTGGGTAATGTTAACACTGTCACAATTTCCGTTAATATTGTAAAAGTAATTATTTGGATAAATATTACCAAGAATGATGGACAATTCACTCTATTATTGATAAATGATCACTATTTTACTGAAGCCTCTTCCAAATTTTGCGCCCTATAAAAAATTTTTAAATGAATGCTTATACTGAGAAATTAGAAGGTTACAGTGCTTTATAGATTACCTAAATGCAACTTTTGAAAGTGCTTTAGAAAGATTATAAAAGCTGAACAGATTTATCATACTACGCATGGATGCTTTATATATATTTAAATCAAATATATTGTGTATTTACTGAGTAAATTGACAGGATGACCCTGTACACAATCAGTGATTAATTAGGTAAACACTTTGTTACACATTCCCTAAGAAATTGAGCCGAGTTATTTTACAATCCTGCTTCAATCCTCTTGCAAATCACAAGACTGTGCAAATAGTACAAAGTCTACAATACAAGGCTTCAATCATGGGACCAAAGGCCAGTTTAAGAGATTGGCACACAAAAAGCTAGTGAACCATCCTCATAACAGAGAGCAAGCGTCACTGTGCACTTGGTGCTGCTTAATATATACAAACCCACAGGATAAGCGTGAAGATGGGACACATCATTTCTGCATTTGTCAGGGAGCTTCCCGTTACATATATATTTGGTGGCATTTTCCTACCTGTCACCTTGCTTCTGCTAGGCCTCATTTCATACCTCAGGATAAAACTTGAAGAAGGTAAGTGTTAATTGTAAACATCGAATAACGTTTTAGATACTCATAGTATATGATCAGTGAAATTAATGATTAGTTATATTCCTTAAAAAAAAATGCTTTCTAGTATAATGAATGTTTATATATATCTGTTTTTATTCTAAATACCTAATCACTAAAAATGTGTCACTAAAACAGAATATCACTTTTTAGAATACTAAAATTGTAACTGTGCTGATTTCAGATAACACTCAAATACAGAACAATAAGCATTTATTAGTACGTAATTGGAAATATAAAACATTTGGCTACTCCCAGAGTCATAACAGATTGCACGATGACCTTAAAGAGCAAGTAAAGACAGCATTTGACATTAACACATACTTTTTTGGGACCTCCTCTACAGGAGATCCCGGAGAGGAGGTCAAAGTAGCAAGTGCGAGGAGTGTGCTGTGCAATGACGTAATTTGTGTCATCACTTAACAATGGTGGGGGCAAGACAACATTTTGCAGGGAATCACGTCAACAAGCCCTGCACCCACCCATTTCACTAGTGGAGTGGGGAGGGATCCGGAAGTGCCCTGCTTTTCTGGAAGTCCAGGAGAACTAATAAACATGTTTGGTGTCAGTAGCTGAGGGGGAGTGCTGACATTGGATTGCTATTTGGAGGCTTCTGGGGTACCTCTTTGGTAAGTTAGCTCTCAATTTAAAAACACATATGTATGGCCCAAATATATGGGACTCTCATTATATAAAGTTAGGACCACCCTATTAGCAAAAGTGCCATGGAGTGGCGGGTGGCTTTAACATACATTTGCAAATGTGTGCAACTAAGACTTTTGCATTTTTATCTACAGTAGAAATGGCAGATCTGTTGCTGGCTATAGCAGTGTGCTGGGGGATCTCTGTGTGTGTTTGTTCAGTCCAGGAGAACTACCTGAAATTCTAGAGTCTCACAGACATTCCATGAGAGAAAACAAGTATGCATTAACATATATGAAAAGCTGTGTATTACTGAGCTGAATTATTTACAGGAAATAAGTGGAGACCTTATACTTAATCAAATAAGTCCACCATACTCTCACTTCTCTACAGCAACCTTCCATGTTAGGTGGGAAGCGATAACAGATCAGAGTGTGATAATGTGTACTGTAATGTCCCTGTTTTTCAGTATTGCTGAGCTGCACAATAAAACTCCTATTTCATACTTGCCTGTCCTGTCCGGGAGACTTACGAATTCCGGGTCATTTTCACCCACCCCGTGTGCTGGTGGAGGAATTAGGCAATTTGGTGCATCACACACAACTCCCTAACCCAACCCACTTGACCTCCCTTCTGGGATACAAAAGATGGGAAGTATGTCCTATTTCTCTGCATGTTAGATGCTATTCTTACCATATACTTATTATATATGCTACAGTTATTAGTATTTATTGAAAAGGAGTATTTACAATTCAAAATAGTATACTGTTATTACCATCAGTATATGTTATGATGGGAACTGTACTGCTCCAAGACCCAGCTAGACAGTAGCTTGCGTAATCTGCATCGTGCTTGCATACTTTTCATATCTCACTGACATAGTGAACTATGTCTGCATAGATGCATTGACTCAGCAGCAAAACTAGTTTGCTTATGGTTAGGAATAGAGATGTAAAATGAAAGTGTTTATGCAGATTGAAAATGGCTGACATACATGCGCTATATGCTCGCAGCAAAATATCTTGGTTTTGCCCCAGTATAAGATAACCCAAGACTTCCATTTCTGATATGGTGCAAAAGGTAAATCATTTTGCAAAGTGACCATAACCATGCGCCCCTCTGCATAACAAGAAACACTCCTAAAACAGCACCCTCTCCCCTGTTTATAGAAATGAATAGGGTGGCAAAATGGGCTTCATATAGAAAGAGTGTAATCTACTCCACTAGTGTGTGAAGACCATCATTTTCATACAGCACTTTGAATGCCATTACAGGAGACTGTCCCACACTTACTAGGCCTTCAATATAAATCCATTGGCGACTAAAGCTAGGTACACACTATAGAAATTTCAACCAACTTTTTATGCCGAGCGATTTTACATGCGATCGATGGTCCGATCGCTCGGTCCATGGACTGCATACACACTAGCCTTGTTTAGGACGATAAAGGGAAGAGCGGACGTCCCTTTAGAGACTTTTACAGCCTTGTTGTCGTGAGCAATGACTGTAATTTCGTACTCACTGTTGTGGATCGGTCGGAAGTTTATACACACTACACAGCGGAAACAAGATTGGAACGAAATTAAACGGTACGACCAACCAAATGAGGCGAAAATCGTCCATTTGGGCAGACTTTTGACCATCGTGTCACTAAACACACTGACCCGACTTTTGAACGAGTGGTCGTATGTCGGCTGATTGAGCCGATTATTGGACGAAAACTGTGTAGTGTGTACCCAGCTTTACACATGCATGATCTGTGTTCAAAGCTGCAACTGTGTGCTAACAACTTCAGTGGGCCTGGAAACACTCAGCTCATATGCAGCAAATGATCAAGTGTTTGACACTTGCAGTCTGTCTATTGGACACAGCAATCTCTATGATACATAACAGTGGCCGCTGATTACTGGAAGGAGCACTGGCAGCTAAAGGGTAAAAGTGATACTTAGACATATACTTGAAGAGGAACTCGCCAACTAGATATTATATATTTTTTAAACCATGATATGGGGTTGTGCAATGTATGAGGTTTATAAACACTACGGCTGTTACAGAGAGGCTTACGTCAATACTGACTGTAATCATACAGTATTGTATACAAATAAAACGCCTTTTCTCTGTGGGATAGTCTGCTGGACAACAATCTATAGTTGTACACAAGCCTTTCTGCATGGCAATCACAATCTATAATTAGACTACTATGGTTACAAAGTACTTAAGCAATTGGTTAGCTGTATAAATTACTGTAACCCATGTAATCCTGTCTAATTGAGCTGCATGTTAAAAAATATTCAGCCCTTTAGGTAAGAAAAATGAATATGAAATTTTAACAAATTAATCTCCTCTTCATAAATTTGTCATAAATTTGATACGCTATTTCCTGATATTGCGCTAAGGTGAAAATCTGTACTAACACAAAAGCAGTTAATCAGCACTTAGCTTTCATAGTGCAAGATATACATTGAAATTAATAGTTGTAATGCAGATTTGCACCTTATCAGTAAATAAGTGTGGGGATTTTATTTGATTAAACTGCATAAGGGCTCACACACACACATGCAGCTTCCTAGGACCCATTGTACATTGTGGGGTGCATTTAAGAAGTGGTGAAGAGCCATAATACCAGTATACACACAGGCAAAAGTCTCTTTCAGACCTTTTTTTATTTATCAAAGTGTTAACGTCAAAGAAATAGAGAAATCATAGACTTCTTGGTAAATGCAGAATTACTGGTACAGCAGTTAGGGCTCATTAAGCCCTATGAAGAAAATGCAGACAGTATCATAGATTTCTCTGGCATTAACCTAATTATGTGAGCTCTATGGGGACAGCAACAATTGTTCATTTATTTAACTGACAAAAGCAAAGCTTCTAACAGCAAAGTAATGGCATCTCAGGATGGCATTACTGGTCTTTTTCAATGGGATCAAGCTGAAGCTTCTCTGGCTCCCTTACCGGGAATGCGATATGATCATGGCATAGCACATTTATGAAAACAAAAAATAGTTAATTGAGGAGGGGGATCAATGCCGGGGTTCACAGAACAGACCTGGATAGTAAACTGCAGGGGTGATTCTTTACGTACCACTGCGATTTGCAACAACACATATTGATGGCTGCTGTACTGGAGTCAAAAATAGACCCTTTTAGTCTGAAATGTGTTCACCACTTTATACACAAAGCTCAACCAACAGAGCATACAGGGTACAGTGATCCCTCTTATGAAAGTGCAGTTATTAAACACAAGCAATCAGATTATTTGCTGGTTATATATCTTATTGCTTTGTGTGCACACCTGACTAATATTCACTGTGAATGCTCATATGTATTGTCTGCATTTTTTCATATGGCTTAATAAGCACTATTGCAGTACTAGTAGTTCTGCATTTACCAAACAGGAGCTCAGACCAAATGTACCAGGCACAGTGAAAGATGTTTTTGCTCCATGACAAATCACAAAACTGTCATTTTGTGGGGAAATCTCTGTTGATTACAGATTACAGCTTCGTATTGCTGAATGTATCATTTAAAAATCTAGCAATGAATATGTACATTACTGATTTGATATAATTAAAACAAAAATACATATAATAGGTATGCATTTTTATTGAAATTTATTGCATGGATAAATTATATTTAATATACAGCCTATCTACTGGTTGCTTTCATGATATTTACCTCTCAGGAACCTGAGAATAAGATTATTTCCTTCCTTTATGATTGTGAATGAAAATGATGATTTGCCATTTTCATTACATGAACAACTGCCAAGGCTGAGATCCAAATTTCTGGAGGCCAGTAGTTGAGGGAAGGTTTAAAAAGAAGAAACTGCTTATATTTTAATACTGGGCAAATATTTCAGGAAACCTAAATATAAGTTTAACTTGCTGAACAGGTAAGGATTACACAAAGGCAGGTAATTGCATCCTTAAAATATGGCTAGATGCTGGATTCTCCCCACCCTCACTTAAAAACAGCAGTCTATTGGAGCCTACTTTCCATTTCACTTGCCACTCTTTTCTCTACAAATGCTAGTTATGTGATTTATCTGGTCTGGTGAAAATCACAGATTTAAGCCTGCATCCTCCATTTCTCCATAGATTCTAGGATACAGGTGGCCTGGGCATCTCCATATGTCTGTGGGCCTGATTCATTAAGGAGAGTTAATCAAAAGTAAGTAAGTAAGGCAAAACCATGTTGCATTGGAGGGGGAGGTAAATTTAAAATGTGATGGCAGATTTATATTTGGGGTAGGGCATGTCCTAGATCAACTTTGAATTTCAGTGTACAAATAAGCTATCAAGTATTTGTGTGCTACATGAAAAAACAGCCAGTATGTTCCTTATGTGCAAAATAATAAACTCATTTGCACCCCTTGCATTGCAACATGCCTTTGTCCAGAACACTTAAGTAAGAAAGCTTACTCAATTTTTTGATTAACTTAATGAATCAGGCCCTGTAAGTATTACTATGCAGCTGTGCTGGCTTAATGTGTGCAGTGGCACTTCCCCATAAGAGCCAGAGTTTGGATGGACATGGAAACAGCAGCAGGTGGCTTCCCAATATGTTCTCTTCTCTCGCTAGCCCTAGCTCAGGGATCTGTGCCCTCACGCATACACACTGTCATCCACCATTCCCCTGGTCATTTGGGCCTGCTGTAACAGGATAGCTGACATAATCCCCCCTTCTCCCTCCCTTTTTATCCCACTCTGGGCTAATCCAGCATTCCCCCAGGCCTTTTTATTATACATGTCCTCTACGTGGCCTAAAGTGGGAATGCTTCTCCTAAACAACCTCTTTAGGAAGGGAACCTTTCCTCAGTTCTCTGATTTGGGTGAATTACCTGACTTCTCAAAAGAGAAATTCTATCAGTATCTGCAAGTTAGACACTTCTTTCATTCTGTTAAGGTCTGCCTCCTGGGCAGACCGGCCTCCACGACTGAGAACATTTGCCTCTTCGGTGACACCTCCAAACTCCTTATCTCCATGCTATATAATATTATCCTTCCTATCTCAGATGTTGAGAAGGATTTAGATCAAATGGAATAGGAGACCAATGTTTGTGAATCCCTAGTCCCAAAGGAGTGGACCAACATATATGAAGGATTTGCAAAGTGCTCTATTAATATCCCCATCAAAGAGAATACCTTTACATTATACTACGATTATGCATTATGTTCCAACTAGGCTTCATGGGATCTTTTTCAGGTGTACCAAACACCTGCTGGAAGAATTGTGACCAACGATGATCTATCCTGCATGTCTGGAGGAGCTGCCCTAAACTTCAAACATTTTGGTGGGAAGTCATTCCCTTAGTCACCAATGTTATTAATCTGCAGGTCCCACTTGACTCTGAGCTTATTTTGCTTTCCCTGCCTATCTCACATTTCACTAAAAGCTGCTCAGGCATATCAAGAGTGCTACAACAAATAGTTGCTATTCCTATTGAGATACTGTAATCTTCACTCGCATTGCTTACAGTGCTTTCAGTAAATAGTTTTGGGGGAAAAAATATAGCCTGATAGAAGCATAGAAGTAGAGGATTGGGAAGCAATTGAGTATTATAGGGTAACCTTCCACAATGCTCTCATTTGCAAACATATCAGGTATCAACATCCTACCCAGAGCTCCCATTCTATTAAAGCAAAAAGCCAGGACACTGCCAAATAAATAAACCAGTCATAGGATCCTTCAACCCAGAACATATTTCAACCAGGTTTCCAGAAGGCAGTGGTGAGATAAGCTGTCTTGGCACCTAAGGTGAACATAGAAAATGCACCTCCCATCCATAAGCAAGCAACAGCTATAATTTGCATCATTATTATTCACAAATTATACCTAGGTGCATTGGGCACATTGCCTAGTGCACAATACAGAACCCAATCCAGAGCCCATTGCCTCTTGCCCAGCATATGACCTATACATAGAAAATACAGCTGCATGATAGGCAGATGTCTTTCCTACTTCTGTCCTGGTTCAGTCCTTTCAAAAGGGACAATACTATAGGTTAAAGCCACAAAATAGGTATCCATTTGTACACACTAGATGAATCCAGTTTAAACTCCTGGTAAAAGCATCATGTATGATAAAGTAAAGAAAAAAGGAAAATGTGTTCTTTGTAACACTTTAGATTAGATTGCATCTTGAATTAATCCTGTCTCAACCATACACAAGTTGAAAAATTGAAAATATGTAAAGATAATGTAAGAAATATTGAAACTATATCTATCTCATAGACCTATAGGATTGTAATAAATATGAAGGTAATACTTATGCATTAGATAAAAAGAAAAAAAAAAGAATCAACGAATGAGGTGTACAGGTACTCTTACCGGATAAAGATCAGTGGTCAGCGTATCACAATGATGTTCTTTCAATCCCGGGACATAAGTGACAGTCACCAAGTGTTTTAATTCCCAGTAGGTAGTCCCTAAGTACTCATATTGCACCATCCGACACGTTTCGACCAAAAAGGGGGGTCTTTATCAAGGCAGGTGCAACTTCAGTACTTAGGCTCGTTTTTACGGTGCTAGTGAAATCATGTGATGTAGGGGTCAACCCCAATTATAAAGTTATGTATTCATCAAAATCTCCATTATTACAATTAATACACTAGTATATATAAATAGATGTCCAATAAACATAATTAAAATCACTTATGTATTGAAATCAATAAGCACAATTCATTGGGGTCCAATCCATAAATAACAACCATGTTTACAAACATATCTCCAAATTTCCCAAATAAACTTCCTAAAAAAAATTATACTAAGTATTGTGCAACCTTATTATATTTTGTAAGTTTACCCACACAAGCGTGAATTAAAATCTTGAAATACTGATTTTCATATTACACTTGAGTATTTATGAGTTTGGATTTTTACTTACTTATACAGTGTTGCAGTATTATTTGTATATTTTTTACATGTTGGGATCACACTATTGAAAATCATGAAGACTAGAAAGTCGTCATATCAATATAAATCTTACCGTTGTATTTTTTCAACCCTATAGCTCTATGTGAGATAGCCATCACTTGAATATTTCCTACATTATCTTTACATGTATGATTGGGTAGACCATAATCATTATTTAAATGTTCAAACAAAAACTTCCCCGGCGCTGAATGTAAATAGCAGAGACCAATTGAAAATAAATGCATATAAAATGTATTGTTGACCTAAACCATATAAAATAAATAAGTAATATTCATTGTAAACACAAAAATAAAAATAAAAATTGTCTGCAGACACAAACACAAAAATATTCATATGTAGAAAAAAGATAAAACATTCAAAAAGTCTAGACCAAAAACAAAATGGAAATTAAAATGAAAATGGGCCGGTGAAACAGTTTTGTACACATATAATATACGGGGAAGTTTTTGTTTGTTTATTTGTGGATACCTGGAGAGGATTTAGGATTACCTCCTTTTGCATTTGGGTGAGCGCTGGTATATTGTTTTATCCAATTATTTAAATGTTAGTTTGCTAGACAGTTTTAATTGTACTGGAAACCTGTATTATTCAATCACTAGCAAATAATTTTATAAATAAATTAAGAATAAAATAAGAATTGTTCTTTCTCCCCAGTAAATGAAGAGCTGGCTAGAGCCTATGAACGGAGAGATGCATTGCAGATTTACAACCTTCAGCACAACCAGTTAAAGACATCTGAAAGCCACAAGAAGACATGTTAATACTGTTCTTATTTCACACACAAGACGATCCTATGATGTGAAATTGCTAAAGCTAAAGCACACAGGGGAAAAAGGAGGAAGCAAAGAATGACTGTTCACAGCTTCTAGGGGAATAAAAAAGGTGCTGCCAATTAAGATGAGTTTCCTGGAAAAACCGTATTCACCTGAGGACTTTAAATCCAGAGCTGTCTTAAATATATCACTGGGGGATTTTCTCAAGGCTTTTGTCGCTGTCTGTGGACCAGAACATGCTGAAGTCTTTGAAATTTGCTTCTTTGCTAGTTATGGTGTTAGAAACTATGCATATATGTAGTTGTATATCAGTAGCTGTAAGCTAGAAACAAACAAAGGTATTATAAGCTACAGCCTCATTCTAAGGCTAGGTACACACTACAGACTTTTCAGACCAATGTGTTATCTATAACGATTATATTTATAACTGGGGAAAAAAAAGCATGCGGACACACTATACATGTTTTAAAATATTTACCCTTAGATCTGTGCTCTTCAACTGTCATAACCGTCAGATGAGAAGATCGTGACTCTGTAAACTCTATGGAGATCCTGATCGTGAGTGCATACACTTTGCAGGATTGGAAGGATGCCGTTCCATAGCTGAACGAGATTTATAGTTCTGCTTAACAATCAAATCAAACGACAGTCGGTGCTTTGTACAGTAGTTTATTAGGGTAATTGAAAATGAAGTTTGTTTTACCTTGTGCATAGTGTGTCTTGACAACTATTTGTTTTCCCATCTTGCAGGTGTTCCCTCTTCCCTTTACTTACTTATTTTTGGGTTCATCATCTAAGTGTACATACTAATGCAATATCGGGCTGACCGGTCAGTTTATCGGGTGATTGGCCCAATAATTGGCTGAAAACACTGTAGTGTGTACCCAGCCTAACTTTATTGCCATGTACCTGTTGATCTTTAACATTCTGGTAAAGCAGTAAATTTGATTTCGTGACACACTTACATGACTGCTTTTCATTACATTATTATTATATTACAGTACTAGAGTAGTCAGTAAATGTACCAACACACATGACAATTTTTTCAGGGCTTCCTACCTTAAGTCAAGGTAAGAACTTCAACTCATTCCTAGGTGTAGTAGATGAATCTTTCACCCCACTTCCTTACCTCCAACATACAATCTCCAACATGCATCTTCTCCATACTTACCAACTTTCTGAAGTTGGCTTCAGGGAGCCTGCCGGGGGAGGAGGGCGTGATGGGGGGGTGGGGCTCCAAAATTTGCGGTGAATCGCAGCATTTTGGACCTAACTAATTGTGCCCACTTCACTAGGAAGTGGGCAGATGCTGGAGATTGCCACACTCTCCCGAGAGTCCATGAGACTCATTTGAAATGCATGAGTCTCCTGGACATTCTGGGAGAGTTGGCAAGTATTATCTTCTCACCTCCCCCACTGCTCCAATCACCAGCCACTCCCTGCACTGCAGTAAACGTTTGTACAATTACAGCCCACACACAGCAGTCTTGTTACATTGAGCAGTCTTGTTACATTGAATGATTCAACTCATCCAATGTTAATTTCATTCAATATGATTGCATAATTTGGAAGGGATATTATTCCATCATGAATTCCTTTTCAATTCAATCAAGGTCAAATTACCACTTACCACCCCACATTTGCACATTGAATGCTCACTGCTGGAGCTGTGATTATTAGTGTGAAAGGATTAGAATTAGGATTAGGAACTGGAGAGGCCTCTTACTTCTCTCACCATGTCAGTACTGCAGTTACCAGCTGCTGACCAGAGTAATGGGGACGGGAGAATTTAGTGGACAATTGTCTCTACTGCCAAGAATAAAAAGAAAATCTAGATTTGTAAAATAAGACAATGTGTATGTGTACCTGGGACAAACTGATCTCTCCTGAGTACAGAACCATTAGGACAGACTCGCTTCACACAGTTTGTACAATATAGCAAAACAATAATAAAATAGAAGTAACTACATGGAGTGGGTGTAGTACTTTCATAGTAAATGAATGTAGCAGCATGTTTACATAGTGATATAGAAATAAAAAATAGTGAGTCATTCAGAGAACAGCAGGGAACAAACAGGCACAGTGTTACTTAACACTATAAAACTGAAATTGAAATGAAACAGCTACTAGAACTACTGACAAATATGCGTTTATATGCTAACATGTTGCATGACTCATACTAAAAACATCAACTAATGTAGAAGTATGTATGCATCATATATCCCCACAAATGTACAATTTCACCAAAATCCTAAAACAAACATTGTAGATATATATTTGAAACAAGTTGGATGTTTTAACTTGGGTTCAGGTGCGTTTTATGCCTGAACACCAGATCCCAAATAGGAGACATTTTGGGATTGTGTACATATTTTCAGCTTTAGGTGGAATTATTCCTTATTATTAAGTAACAAACAATTTTCAAATACTGTAGTTTATTAGGGTAATTGAAAATGAAGTTTGTTTTACCTTGTGCATGATATGTCTTGACAACTATTTGTTTTCCCATCTTGAAGGTGTTCCCTCTTCCCTTTACTTACACGTTTTTTTGGGGTTTGGTTCTTGATCACTCAAAGGGCTTCCACATACACTACATGGCCGAAAGTATGTGAATACACACACATCACATCCATATGTGCTTGTTGTACATCTCATTCCAAAATCATGGGCATTAATGTGGAGTTGGTCCCCCCCTTTACTGCTAGAACAGCCTCCACTCTTCTAGACAGACTTTCCACTAGATTTTGGAACATGGCTGTCCAGATTGTATCCATTCAACCCATATCCACATATCTGCAGTATCCTCCCCTTTTCCTGTCCACTTTGGAACACAAGATCTGTTTGTAACCAACTCACATCTATCCCCAATATATTAATTTCAAAATCTTTCAACCTCCTTGCCTTTACAGAAACCTGACACCTCCTCTGACACTACATTCCCTGCAGCTCTCCCCTACAGGGGACTCGCCCTAAGCCATATTCCCAGAAATTGACAAGGTGGCGGAGTAGACATTTTCCATACGGCACCTTCTGTGTCATACCACCCAAACCATCACTTTCTTACTCTTCCTTTGTAGTCCCCACTGTCCGTCTATTTCTCCTCCACCTTTGTGTTGCTTCAATTTATCACCCCCCAGGTGTAGTTACCAGTTCCTTGACATCTTTGCTGGCTAGCTTAATTATTTTCTATCCTTTGTTCTGCCTACTGTGAAGACTGGAAGACTGGAAGAAAATTAGAATGGTTCAGGCTGGAATAACAAGTAAGAGACTAGAAAGTCCATATACACTAGAGTCAGGAGCTACGCAGAGTAGACACAAAATAGTGCAACTCTGCTAGAGGCTGTTGTTGACACTTCAGTTTTGCTGTAATCAGGACTGGAAACACTGCAGCTTTTCTGGAATGAGAGGCTTTACTGGTGAGACAAATGTGCATAAATAGCCAGTTTGAACAGGCAAGAAAGCTTCAGGCCTTTGTCCTTTCTTTGAAGGGTGGTAATCATATTTCCTATGCACAAAATACTGACACAAAGAATACTGACATGAAAATGTCTACACTGAAATTACTGACAAGTAGGAAAATACCTAACATTGACAGGTCTGAATCCTAAATCCTGACACATGTAAAATACTGATAGTGTGATTGCTGACAGCGAAAATGCAGACAGTCACACTGCCAGTATAAAGACTGCACTGCAAGCTATACAGCCGCCAGACCCACCAGCTGTATACTGTTAAAAATAAAATAATTAAAAAAAAAAAACCATAAGGTCCACCCCTATAAACACCATTAACCCTAGTGCTGGTCTCCATTACCTTTTGGTTGATGTGTGTGACTGCATGTGATTGGTAACAAGTTTGCCAACTATTTGTAGAACGCCTGTCTAGAGCACTGATGTGAAAGATATCTTTATTCTTTTTTTTCCCCACTCTCTGGAGCTGTGAAAAACTGGCACCTTAGAAATCAACGTTAATAATAATAGTGTCAAGCACATATTTGTGTGCAAATGCACCAGTTTTTATAGGGAAATGTATGATTTTGTGGGGCAAGATGTCTGCATCTTCAATGGGTGCAAAATTTTGCACCTTCTGATGGGAAGCACTGAATGGATAAGTGGTGACAACACGGAAGTTCTAAGCTGTGCTTCAGGAATTCATTTATTCTGAAAGCTATGATATAATTTGCTCTCTGGCTGCACTACAGGTCTTAGTGGAGGAAGATTTCATGTCTATGAAGTTGACCTAATATTTCTTCTATTACCCAAACACGTTTCTTTAGAAATTGACTTTTAATTTACATATAATAGACATTCTTTATTATCTTATGTACTACATTGATTGTAACAAGTGAAGTGGTGTGCAGTGATTCAACAGCATTAACACACTGAACTGCAAAATATAATATTTGTGAAAAATAGTTAGGGTAATTTGTTACTTATTTAATATTTTTAAAATCCCATTGTGTTAACAAAAACAATTCTAAAATTCAAAAAGGAAATTAGTATTGGTCTATTCAATGTGATGTATAGATATTAAGAGTCACTAAAACCTAATATAACTCCCCTTCTGGTGCTGTTATTCACACCTCCCAGTGACAGAATGTGTGGTGTGGCCCCTGCATTAGAACACACGGGGAATTGTTGCTTAGCAACATAAGGATCGTATGAGCTGTTCAGAACCTGTGTGGTTAATGTACGCCAGCTTCAGAGCTGCACAGTACATATGTGGAGGGATCATGTGATCCCTCCCTGCCACATGCTAATTTGTCTTTTTTCGTTTTACACTATCCTGCCTTGTGCGCATGCGCAAGCTTTGCGATCGGCACATGCATACAAGGATTACAAAGAAGCCTAAGAACTTCACTGAAGGACCGCAAGAGAAAAGACAGTGTTAGGTAAGTGATACACTTCACAGGAAAAGCTGTTTTTCGGAATGGTTGTTCCTGTGTGGATTTTTAATAAATATGAGAAATCTTTCAATCCGCATCTATGTGGTGAGGATTGAAAAGTTTCATTCATATTTTGCGGTGCGTTGTAAATAGACCCCATAGAGAGATAGACGGCACCAGTTTAGAGATGTCATCCCCGTGGAACAGGAGTGAACAGGGCTGAGAGAACACTAACAAGGAATTGTTTGAGCCCAATCAAGTGATATTACCTCCACAGGGTGAGGTGTGACTGAGAGTGCAGCATGGATAGTGCCAGAGCCAATTGAGTGATACAACCCCTGCAGAGGAGGGGTAAGTGAAACAGTCCTGAGAGAGAATGGATGTGTCATGAGTCAGCATTTTACCTGGGACAGTACTATTAACAAATCTGTGTTAACCGCCACTCTGCTACTAATTCAAGACCTATGGAGACAAGAGAAGTACATTGTATGTGAACTGTATATATTTAGTTTAGTATTGCAACCATTTAAGATTGTGCTGAAGTGAAGAATGAATGTAAATAGAGTTTCTATTTTGCAATATAGAGATGGTCTGGCGCCCAACTTACTTTGACAACTATTGCACTGCACTACAATGCAACAACTTAACAGTTTTTATGTAAACCATGCATATGCAGGGACCCTATAGTAACTCATGCCCACACCCAGATTCCCGGAATAATAAGCAACCCTCCCGGATTCTAAAAATTATGAAATTCACGGCATTTAATGTCGGGGGCGTGGTTTAATCGTGTCATTAAGCCCTGCCCTCTGCTATTCAATGCCTTGAATTTAGGCATTTTATAGTAAGGGCGTGGCTATGGTGACGCAAAGACGTCGCCAGGCCCCCCCTTACCCCTGTCACGTGACCAGTCCTCCCGGAGGACAGAGTCCCAAAGTAGGCAACTATGCCCAAGAGTTAGCCAGGGGAGAAGAAGAGAGGAGGTACATTATCCATCCATGCACGCCAGGACCACACACAGTAACACACTAAAACCTAAACTTAAAATAAATATATGCAAATGCAATGTAAGTGTTCAAAAACTTCTATCAGATGACTGTAAGGAGATTCTCTATCACCTCTTTCGAACACTTCATTATTGCTTCTATAGCACTATACTATGACTAAGACATAGACAGAAATGCACCGATAGTTTATTAGAATAAGCTGCAGCTACTTCTATTTTGTGTCACTGGAGGTCAAAACACAAGTGAATGGAGCAAACAGCGCTCAGAAAAATGCAACGCCCCCAATTGCTAGCAAAAATATTACCAGCTATGGTGTCTTTGGAAACAACGTGTTCCACTATAAGTTACATTTACATGCTTTGTACCAACATTAAAAATGCTATTAAACATATGTGAATTAAAAACAGTGGGTACAAGGCATAATACAATCAATACCGGCCCAGCTACAGTGTGACTAAGCAAAAACCTGGGGCAGCTGATTGTATGGGGCACCAAATTGACTGATTAATATACCTAGTACCCAACCGTTCCGATCTCAACAGGGCTGCCCAACTTGTCCCCCAAGTATCCCTCTATTCATCTCTCAATTCTCCAGGACACGAGTCTCACTCTAGGTGTGGTGAGAACAGAGTGCACATTCATCAGAGCCAGGCTGGTATAGTATTCTAGCTCAGATAATGTTTCCTGGCTCAGGCTGGTCTTCAATGTAATAAGGTAAAGAGCTTACAGCTTCTTCAAAACGAAGACAACTATATGGAGGCAAACATACAAGCATTAGGGATAGCTGTTACACACCGCAGCTACCTTGGTTCAAACTCAGGGAAGGCATATATAATGTTCACTCTCAAAGCATATGATTTGAAACATCTTGCCATGAAATACAAGAAACTTACATTTTTACAATTGACTTGTAGGCTGGGGATATCGGTTTCCAGGGTCAGTTGCATGTTGTGATCTAACTACTATGTGCAAACAGCACATAGGCTCCTGGTTCTTGCATCATCATTTGTGCCAGCCATACCTCAGACACTATATTAACCCGATGCACTGACTGCCAGGTTGCCAGCTTATTGTGTGTCTACCATCGTATCTAGCATTTCCACTGCTCCTGATGTTACAGTGGTATAATTCTGAGTTCTCCTATTTAATACAAAATAATAGTAATCGGGTAGGAAAACAACTATAAAATATGAGTAGAAAGAACCATTTTATGATGTACTCAGTGTAGGTGTTTAGAACATAAAATATGTGAACAATGAGTTTATTAAAATAAACATTAACTCTGATAAAATAAATTACAGTAGTTCAACTCAGCTTAATGCTTTGCTGGCAAATTGCTTTTCAAGCAACCAAAATCATGTTATTTGTGTAAATTGTTATAATGGGCAAACTTATGAGAAATGCTAAACATAAAAATACTTTGTTTATTGAATGCTGTGTGTTGTAATAATAAAAAAAAGAACATTACAAATTGTAAATTGTTCATATAGATAATTCATAAGAGGTGGAAGAATATTTATTTTTCCCTTTTTGCTAAGTGTACTTGAAAAATAGTTTTAGTGTAGCAGTTCCATACTAATTTTTCCTCGAAAAACTATAGTCTCCCTAAAGGTTTTTTTATATAATAAACAGTACTACTGAGCACTCAAACCAGGTACATTTATTGAGGATTCTAACGCCAAAGCAGTTTTATAGGTCAATATAATACAATACCACTCAGTGGAAATTAAAATTCGAAAAATTAATTGTGAAGTGTTGGCCTCACTAGCAATCTCTAAGTAAAGCCCATGCTTAGACCAGGACCTTGCAATCACTCCTTCTCACCTGCAATATACTTCCAAGACTCAGGTCATTGTACAGAAAGAAAGTTGAGCATCCTCCTGGATCCTCAAAACACTCCTATTGCACTATTGCCTTAGGTGAAATTGAACGAACCTACAAAAGTGTAGATTTCCCATCCGCTCATAATAAACTATTACTTATCACCATCATTCCATCGATATTTCCTTTGTGAAGAAGTTACACTTTGGATTCTTCAATTATTGCCTCTAATTATATCATTAATCAAATCCTGCCTCACAAACCTGTAACTGCTCTATTTTCTATAACAATTTCTAAAGCCTGATTTGTTCTGCTAAGATCTCTTATTATAAATTTATTGGCTAATCAAATTATTTATATTCACGCTTCATCTTATTTAAAGTGCAGAACAAATACTCACAAAATGTACTTTATTGAGACTATAAAAATAAAGTAGCCATTTTGTTTTTGTCTGTTTTTCAAAATAGTTCTGTTACTCAGCACCCATTTTGTGTTCCCTTTTAATCAAACATCAGTAACTTCTAAATCAATTTTGATTCTATGTATTTGACTAATTTATTATGTTTTTATTTACATTACTTCAATCTTCCATGAACTGCAACTATTATTATTTTGAATATCAATATGTTATTATAAGTAATAATTTCCTATTACTTATAATATGATTATTTAAATGCATTTTATTTAATTAATGCTGTGAACTTTTAATATGTTTTTAAATTGATTTATTATTAGCAAAATTAATAATTTAATATTTATTTACTATTGTGAAATAATATTCAATATTATGTTTAACGTGGCTTGCACACTATTACTGTTACTATGGTAATTTCAATGCTGATTTTTTCTCGCAGCTCTGACAGCCAATATATATATTGTGTCAAGCACACCAAACAGATGATTACCCAAGTTTGCTGAACCACTTTGCTGCACTTTATTGAGGGATGGCAGGATGGTACAGTCAGTAGTTCCAGTAATCAAACAAGCATATTTTCCCTTTGACACTGTTCTGGCTAAACATCCAGTTACCTCACTAGAAATTGGCATCACCCCGCTCCCAAACATTAAACCAGTTATTTATGCTTCCTCCCCGGTACTAACTAAACCAGTAATTAATCACACACATGTGCTACGCCTGTGAGCCTGTGTTCTGTGTGTAGGAAAGTGTACAGAATGAACTCTGTCTGCAGCTTGAGCCTGTAGCCTGTAGACTCCTAGAAAAACCATCAGTCTCCCTAGCATCGACCAACCTAGATGACACAGATACTGCTGGGAGCGCATATTTTCAGGAGACCGTGTCTGCCTTTTTATTCATAGCTCCTGCTCTATGTCCCACAGTGAAATGGAAAGGCTGCAATGTCAAGAACCATTGAGTCACTCTGGCATTGAAATCTTTGTTCATTTGCTTCCATTTTAAATGTGCATGATCCGTCACCAGAGTGAACTTCAACATGTAATAGTTACAAATGAAAAGAAGACAAGAATTGAAATTAGAAGCACTCCAGCACCCAAAGGGATGCCAAAAATTATAATATTAAACCAATTTAAGTTTAAATTGGTCCAATATCCTGAGAAATCCTTTATTTGGGCACATAAGAATTATAAACAGCCCTACCACAGGGTCTATTCATATTTTAATCACTTTTTCTACTTTCTTTGTTCAGACTTTATTTTATATTTCGCCTATGTTTCTGGTTCAAACTATTATATTTTATTCAATAATTAATAAAGTTATGTTTTTATATAATTTTTGGCAACCCTTTGGGACCTGTAGTGCTTCTAATTTCAATTCTTGTCTTCTTTTCACTTGTAACTATGTGCCTGCCAGTAAACTATGGATCAAGAATTCTCATCTATAAATTCAGACTTTGATTGAATAAAAGACAAACTCCGCATACGATATATGCCACAATTGTTCAATATGAAATCCTTACCTACATATTTTGAATCTCTTTTTAAACAGATTTTACCAGATGTTAACAAAGATGAACTTGTATTAGATAATCAAAATTATGATCATCAGCCCTTTGTGACATTCTTGTCAACTTATATTATTATAAAGCTAAGAAAACGTTGATATTTTCTCCAAGAAATATACATTTGATTCCCTTTCAAAGTACAAACCTACAAATCTTCTCGGACTAGCACCTTCCACGCTCATAAGAGGAGAAAATTAATTTAGGTGACAAAAGCTCTCTGCAACCATACCTATACCATATTCATGGAGTTTTCCCTTTAACCTATCATCAACATGACAAAATTATTACAATGAAAACCTTAGATTAAGAAATAGACTTCCTCTCACAAATTGGTCTTCTTTCAATGAATTACATTTTGTGAGTATTTGTTCTGCACTTTAAATAAGATGAAGCGTGAATCTAAATAATTTGATTAGACAAAAAAAAATAATAAGAGATCTTAGCAGAACAAATCAGGCTTTAGAAATTGTTATAGAAAATAGAGCAGTTATAGATTTGTGAGGCAGGATTTGATTAATGATATAATTAGACGCAATAATTACTTCTTCACAAAGGAAATATCGATGGAATGGTGATAAGTAATATTTAGCTTCAATCCCCTTATCTATCCCTACCCCCCCCCCCCCCCCCCCTCCTCACCACCAAACTGATCTGGTCCAAGATGTCAAACTATTTTGGGTGATTATAAATACATTTTAAATATATAGACCACATCAATTACACAGATCTGCAACCAAAAAGCTGTTTTCATAATTTTATCTGATTCTTATGTTTTTTGGTGCGCTGAATTCGAAAATGACCACCGTTTTTTCCTGGGACGTCAGGTTTTTTCACAATCGAAATGTGCCTTGGTCGAACAGGTAGCTGGAAATCGCTAAATTTCAAATTCATCATACTTGGGGAAAAAACCTCAACATGGAAAAATTTATTTTCACTGCCAGTGCTACCAAAAACATGAAAATACATGTTTATTGGTCCTGAGGGTGATCACTGCATTGTTGAGTGTGCTTGCTAGGGCCTGCCCGGACATGTTCTTTCATGCATTAATTTGTTTTTTGATTCCTCCACAATCTTGTATTTCATTTCAGTCGTCATGCTGCTATTGTCTGTGTGGTTCAAAATTAGTGCAATGTTTTCAAGAAAGTGTGTAAATTCGCCTGACAGTTTCTGTTTCATATGTGGAGAGTTCATGGTGAAAAAGCAGCAGTTGAATATTACAGATTTTGTTAAGAAAGTTTATTTTAAATTAAAACTTGGTGACCAAGATAAAGTTTGGGCTCCTCATAAAGTATGTAAGCGATGCGTTGAAGATCTTCGTAATTGGTCAAAAGGCAAGATAAAAGCTTTTCGATTTGAAATTCCTATGATGTGGTGCGAGCAAAAAAAAATCATAGTGATGATTGTTATTTCTGTTCCTGTGATGTGAAGGGGTACAATTCAAAGTGGAAGTGCACCATCACGTATCCCAATCTTCCTTCTGCTATTCGTCTCATTCCCCATGGACCAGACGTCCCTGTGACCGACCCTCCTACAAACCTGGATGAAGTCAATTGGCCTGACGAGAATGGAACTGTACCTCAGCCTGAAGATGGATCAAGTTCTTCAGATGTTGAAGTTGACGAACCAAAACTTTTCTCGCAAGAGGAACTCAATGATTTGGTGAGAGACCTAGATCTACCTAAGCAATCTGCTGAATTACTTAGTCCTAGACTTAAAAGCAAAAATGTGTTGATGGACGGTACATCTTTTTCATGGTACAGACATCGGGGAAAAAGACTTTGTCTTACTCTTTTCATGAGGGCAATATGGTGGTTTGCTCTGATTTAGTATGATTCTTCTGAATGGAGGCTTTTCATTGACTCTTCCAAAAGAAGCTTAAAAGCAGTTTTACTTCACACTGGTGGCCGTTATGCGTCCATTCCTGTTGCTCATTCGGTGTACTTGAAGGAGACTTATGAGAACTTGGAGTTGGTACTCAAGAAAGTGGATTATCAAAACCAAAACTGGTTGGTATGTGGGGCTTTATAAGTATTGTGTACGCTGCTGGGACAACAGGCTGGGTACACCAAATACCCTAGTTTTCTATGTTTATGGGACAGTAGAGGCTGACAAAATCACTGGAAGCAAAAAAATTGGCCACCAAGAAGTTTAGTTGCTGGTGAAAAGAATGTTCTCAAAGATACATTGGTACCCCCTGAGAATGTTTTATTACCACCACTCCATATAAAATGAGGATTAATGAAGCAATTTGTTAAGGCACTTCCCAAAGATAGTGAATGCTTCAAGTACTTGGGATCCAAGTTTCCAGGTTTAACAGAGGCAAAACTGAAAGAGGGGGTTTTTGTTGGTCAGGATATTAGAAAACTCATATCCGACAAAGACTTCATCAGTTCATTGACTCCAACTCAAAAAGAAGCGTGGATTGCCTTTACTGTGGTCATAAAAAACTTTTTGGGAAACCAAAAGGACCCAAATTACAAGGAAATGGTGGAAACAATGTTGAAAGCTTTCCACAAGCTTGGTTGCTCCATGAGCTTAAAAGTCCATTTTCTCAACTCACACCTTGACTATTTTCCTAAAAATTTGGGAGCAGTGAGTGAAGAACATGGAGAATGTTTTCATCAAGATATAAAAGAAATGGAAAGAAGGAATCAAGGGAAATGGTGTTACGATGATGGCTGACTACTGCTGGATGTTGTACAGGGATCTTCCGGAAGCCACCTACAAGAGGAAAAACTCAAAAAGAAGTTTAGAGTTTAAAAAAAGATGATTTCACAAGCAATCTACTTGAGTGTGGTGTTAATTTTGTCGTCACCTGTGCAAATGAGTTAATATTTTTCATGTAAATAAAATATTTGCGTTAATAGATTTTTTTAAACGATGACCACCCGTTTGTTCGAAAACCTGATGTCCCAGGACAAAATGGCTGTCATTTTTGGATTCAGCACACCAAAAAATGTAAGAATCAGTCAACTAAACCAAAAAAGCTGTCCAAAATTGTTTTTTCCATACCTGTGTTATCAAAATAACTTTATTATCATTAAGTTCTATCACCAAATTAGTTTTGTGTTTTTTAGTATATTCTGATAATTTTTATTCTAAATATTCACCCATTTGAGCTTTTTTAATTTTGCCCCAGGTTTAACTGAATTTCTATTTCCCCTCTTTTTTTTCCCTTCTCTCAAGGGGAGAAGAGAAAACTAAAGATCATTATTTCGTCAGTCATCGATCCCCAATGTAAATCCGTTTTAGAATATTGTTATTTCACTTATATTTACATTTTGCTAAGTATCCATGCTACTTGTACAGTAGGTTTGGGGCCTTAAGGTCCTCCAATATACCTTCCCTCCTTCCACTTTTCACATAAGCATTACTAATGTTACTTCTCTGAAATTATTCTCTTTTCAAGTTATGAATTTAAAAATCGATTCAATTAAAGTTAATTGTATTGAAACGTTTAAATGTACAAAATCTGCTATTGTTTCTATTAAAGAGACCCATTTTTGTGTTATTCCCTTTTCTCTTTCATCTATTTAGAGCGTAGAGCATCCCAGGAGATGAAGGCCCCCTGAACTAATAGGTCTCCGACAAATCGAACTCCCGCAGTGACCCAGGGACTATAAAAGGCAGAGGAGAGCCCAGGAGGGAAGGCAGGGTTACCCCAAAGAGGTAGGATGGTAGGAGAGGACACCGGTATTCTGAGATGGGGTCGGCAGGTCTCCCATATTGCAGCTGAGAATAGTAAGGTAGGACATTGGGAGGTGAGGGGAGATCTAATTTGCTTAGAGAGACCCCATATACAGGACAAAATTGGAAAATTAAGATAAGCAGATTCGATGTCAACCCACGACAGTGCCACGGGGGGGGCAAAGGAGGCTACAATCTGGCTCAGATGAGCCGCCCAATAGTAAATTTTCAAATCCGGGAAACCCCTACCTCCACCTCTGGTGGGTCTCTTTAAGAGAGCCAGCTTAATTCTAGGAGACCGGCCGTTCCAGATAAATCTAGAGAGACATTTTTGGATAGATGTCAGATCCGAAAGGGGGACTCGAACAGGAAGGGTTTGGAAATAATAGAGGAGCTTAGGAAGGAGGTTCATCTTGACAGAGATGACCCTGCCCAGCCACGAAATGATCAATGAGCGCGAGGAGAACAGTTCAGACTTGATCTTAGCAAAGAGGCCCGGGTAGTTCTCCCGGTAGAGGGAGTCATAGGAGTCGGTAATAAAGATACCTAAGTATTTCATTTTCTTTCCAAATTGTAATTTTAAATGTCAATCTTTTCGAAAAAATACTTAGCAACTTAATTCATAAATTAAAAGATTACAATAAGCTATTTTAACCAATATCCATCCTCTTTTAGATAAAATAAAAAAAGATTTTATGAAATGGCAACCAATTTTTTTTCCTGGTTAGGTAGAGTTTCTTATGCTACAATGAATATCCTTCACAAATTGCTATATTTATTTATTTCAGATGCTTCCGCTTAGGGGGGCATTCAATTGACCGCAAGATTTTTTTTTTCCGGGCCGCATTAAAAAAAAAAAAACACCCGCGGGTTTTTAACTGGTATACCGACTGTTTTTTAGTTAATGCAGTGTGAAAACTCGTGCAATTCAAAGAGGGAACGCTGTCCCACGTGTTAATCATCGTGTTTGCGAGTTTTTAGGGGAGTGAAAGGGAGTGAAATCATCTATACCATGTCAAAACACATTAGTACAAACATATTTGTACCAAAAACATACATAAATATATTTAATTATTGATTTTTTTTTTTTCCATTATTTTTTCACCAGAAAATCAACTTTTACATGTTGGGCATTAGTGATAAACATATTTTATATTTTTTTTCTCATTATTTCATGAGTTTAAATAGTTTTCAGGTTTTTTATTTTTATCACACCCCAAAAAGGTGCGAGATAAAACAGCATATTGGCCTGTTTTACGCGCCACGTTAAAAATCAATTGAATTGCTTTTTAACGTGGACCGTTTGATGAAAAAAAATGGAGCGTTAAAAATGGAAATGAATCGTGGGTAAAGTTATCAGCTCAAAAATGATAAAAAACAGCATTGAAATGACTTACCGCAGTCAAAAAAAACTCTTGCGGTCAGATGAATACCTCCCCTTAGAGTCCCTTTTACATATTTTTCTACTTTAGAAAAATTTAATTCAAAATTTATCTGGAGTGGAGAACAACCACATATACAAATAAAAACTCTACTTTGGCATACTACAGATGGTGCAAACAAAGAGTAATGGGGGTCTGCGCTTTCTGGGACCTTATGTATGAGGCTGCCGAATAATGGGAACAGTGAACAAAGGAGGGGGGGTTCCAGCCCTCCTAAGATCCTAAAAGGAAATGAGTTCCCAAGGCGCCTGGAAATGTTATTCTAATATACGTAAATGAGGTAAGGTACCTACAATGGTGAGACTTTGTAGCAAGGTGTGTAAACAGCTGTACATTTTTAGGTAGTTTAAATGCATCACGTGCATACAAAACATAAGACAGCTGTTAAAAAGAAACAATAAATCAACCACAAAATTGGAAGTGATCACTCAATATGTACACAGCACAAAAAAATATGAAATAAAAAAATGGAATGTCCTCCAAATGTAAGAAAAAGACTTCTACAATGGCCAAATCAGTCCAAAAACAGTCCAATACAAATAAATAGTAGTGGCACTAGTGTTGAACTTCAAATCTGTCTATAGCAAGTTTCCATGTGGACATAATAAGGTTCAGACAAGTGGGTGGTCCAAATACAAGCTCATACTTTGTTCATATAGATAATGAGAAACTCCAGAAACTCTCTCTAAATAAAGTCCTCCTTACAAGCAAGATATGACAGCTAAATCAGCAGTATGAAGACAGTTGATGTTGATAAAGACGTTTGTTGCCCAGATTCTCCTGTCCCTCCAATTTTGTTCGCACACTTGTTTCTGCCTCCCAGATGTGAAACAGATTCCCGGCCATACAGGGTCCTTCGGTGCACAAGCACAAGCGTTAACGAGATTCAAATCAGTGCAAACCAATGCGTTTCGCCAGTAGACTGGCTTCCTCAGGGATAGTGAAGCCCTAATACAAGGCTCCTATATATAGACTGATTTCAAATTTCTGCCTGTCTTTGATTGGCTGTTCCAAAACATAGCAGCTGTGTGGCAAAAGTATGCTGATGTGTCCCAGCTGCATTTTCAATGAATCTTTGTAGAAGAGAGAGCCAGACAATAAAATGAATTGAGAATAAGCAATCTAGTCAGTCCATACATATACAGGAAATACAGGTGGTGTGTATGATATTGAAAGTTGCTTATTCTATTGAAATGAAGTTCCAGAAAAAAAATGTCCATGAGTGGTCATTGTATCCATAAAACAAAAACATAAAAATAACTATAATGCTGATAGAGAGGACATAGTATGTAAATAGAGAATAAGCAATATATAGGCATACTTTACATGCACATAATATTGAAGATAAAGCTCTATATATCTTGAGCAAAATTCTCTAGGGATAAACATATCTCTCTCATGTAGGGAATAAAAGAAGTTACTCTAGAGAAATCAAACCAGCTCAAAGTCAATATTGAGCCCATTAGGTGTTAAAGTTTTCAAGCTATAGATCCACTTGCTCTCTTCCCTTTATTTACAGTTAGTATAATCTCCCCCTCCAGGGTTTTTGAACATTATAAATCCCTACTGTCAGACGCCGTCCCCACTATTCTTCCGTGAAGCAGGGAAGGCCGCCTGATAGCTCTGGCTGGGGTTGTCCTGTTGCTAAGAAACAGGTACATAGCGTACTTGGCCGTCTTTGCGCCATTGGGCACATGCGCAGTAGAGCGTCCCGTTGTTAGGTCCACTTTCTTCTCCTATCACCTCCTTGCTGCCTCTATTTAAACTTGCCTCTGACACCATTAGGCTGTCAGAGTGTCAGGTCTCCTGTCTGCAGCTATTTTCCTGTGTATTGTTATCTGTTAGTTTGACCTAGCTTCCTCTGACCATTCTCCTGGATTGCGATATTCTGTCTATTTGTTGTGACCTCGGCCTGTCTGACCTCTCTTTGGATCCTCTTTCGGTACCGTCTCCTCCTGATTGGCTTGACCCAGGTCGTCTGACTTCTCTCTGTCACCACACTGATAACTGTCTTGGAGGACAGCGACCTGCGTATCCCTTGTAGCCAAGTCCAAATATTCTTGCGGGGGTCCCTGGTGAACACCAGGAATATGTTAGACTCCGCACCTCCTTGTTCAGTGGTGCAAATATCTGTTGGTGATTCTGATACATCCCAGAGTTTGACAGCGGTACTTCTTAAAAGTCTGACACCTAAAAGGTTCAACAATGAGGGGTCTTTACCATGATATTTGGCAAAGTGGTCTAAGACACTATGTGCCTCAAAACCCTTCCTTATATTTCTGTGATGCTCAGAAATTCGCATGTATATGTTCTGGATAGTTCTACCTACATACAGTTTTCAGCATGGACATTCGGGTAAGTAGATAATTCCCTTACTATCACATGATAACTTGTTGTTGTTTTTGTACGTTTCACCTGTAGTCTTAGATGTAAAAGAATTTACTAGCTATTCTGACTGGTATTACAAGCCAGACATCTATGACAGTATTAGAATCCTGTACTATTCTCCCCTAGCCAAGTGTTTGATAGGCTTTGGGTATTGGCTGGAAGACTGCTTCTAAGCAATTTTTGAGAATGTCCACCTTTTTATAAATACATTTGGGTTTGTTTGGCAACAGTTCTTTTAATTTGTCGTCACAGAGTAGAACCCCCCCAAATGCTTCCTTATGATACTCTCAACTTTCTTTGAATCTCTACTGTACTTGGTGATGAATGGGAGATGTGTAGCGATATTCTGGGGTTGTGCATCTTTCTTCACAAATAAACTGTACCTATCTACCTCCCGTAATTTAGTGTAGGCTTTCTCCACTAGTTGTTTATTGTAATCTCTCTCAAGGAACCTGTCCTTGAGTATGCTTGCTTATAAGTCGTATTGTTCTAAAGTGTAGCAAATCCATCTGAGTCTAGTGAATTGGCCTTTGGGATGTTACGCACCCAGTTGCAATGATTGCTACTAGAGGACAGGATATAGGAGTTGCAGTCCACCTCCTTAAAGAACGTCTTGGTCTCTATTCAGTTGTTTTCAATGTAGATGTCTATATCCAAAAATTCTACCCTGTAAGGGCTGATATTGGCAGTGAACTGGATATTAAGATCATAAACATTGATGTAGTTAAGAAATAGGCCCAAGTCATCTCTGGTTCTTGTCCAAATACAGAGTACATCATCTATGTACCTGCACTAATGTAAGATGTTATGCCTATGGGGATTGTTTTCCCATATGGACTGATTCTTCCAGTGGGCCATGAACAGATTAGTGTAACTGTGAGCAAATTTTGTGCCCATGGCAGTCCTGCAAATCTGCCTGTAGTACCCACTGGGAGTCCAAAAGTAATTATGATGAAGGACAAAGTTGATACATCCAATTATAAACCCGATTGGTAGTTTTGCATTGTCAATAAGGATGGGCCTCAAATGCCTATACCCAGCTTCATGATCTATAATGGTATAAAGTGATGTCACATCACAAGACATAGGGAAGAAAACTTCCCTCCACTCTGTATTTCTAATAATTTCCAGATCCATCAGATAACTCTTCTGCCAAGTAACCAGAGGCTGTAGAAAAAAGTCAATGTGACTCGATAAGTTTATAGTGATAGAGTCAATACCCGAGACAATCTGCCTACCCAGTGGATTAGTCAAAGATTTATGAATCTTTGGTAGATCACCGGGAGTCTTGGGTTCTTTACTGATAACAAATCTAGTTCAGATATGTTAACTTGAGATGCCTCCCTAAGTAATTTCTCAAAACTTCCCCGATACAGGATGGTGGGGTCATTATAGAGACGTTCATAAGTGTTTGTATCATTTACTTGTCTCTCTAACTCTAGTACATAATTCTCTGTGTCTAAGATAGTAATCCCACCCCCTTTGTCAGACAACTTAATGACTATATTCTGGTTCTTTTCTAGATCTCTAATTGCCATATTCTCTACTCTATTATTAGAATACAACATTTTTTTCTTAACATTCATCTTCTTCAGGTCCTCCTCGATCAGTCTTTGGAAGGTGGTAATGTATGGACCTGTACAGTGTTGGAGATAAAAAAGCAGACTTCTTCCAAAAGTTAGTATGTACAAGCTGTCTGAAGAACCATCATCTTCTTTATTTGTGGATAGTGATCACCTAGGAGATGCATCTACAGGGTCCTTCGCGAATAACTTTTTGATAAAGCCTAGAGTGGGATGAATGCTGAAATTCTGTCGTTAACGCTTGTGCATGCGCACCAAAGGACCCTGTATGGCCGGAAATCTGTTTCACATCTGGGAGGCAGAAACAAGTGTGCAGGCAACAATGGAGGGACCCTACAAAGACCGGAGGATCCGGGCAACAAACCTGTAAGTAGGGTGAGTCACCCTCACCAGCGTCTTTATCAACATCAACTGTCTTCATACTGCTGATTTAGCTGTAATATCTTGTTTGTTAGGAGGACATTGGACTTTTAGACTATTTAGAGATAGTTTAGATAAACGAGAATCTCCAGAAACTAAGTATGAGCTTGTATTTGGACCACCCACTTGTCTGAACTTTATTATTTTCACATAGAAACTTGCTGTAGACAGATTTGGAGTTAAGCACTGGTGCCACTACTATTTCTTTCTATTGGACTGTTTTTGGACTGATTTGGCCATTGTGGAAGTCTTTTTCTTATATTTGGAGGACATTACATTTTTTATTTCATATTTTGTTGTGCTATGGACATATTGAGTGATCACTTCCAATTTTATGGTTGATTTATTGTTTCTTTCTAAGCTGTATTATGTTTTGTATGCACTTGATTCATTAAATCTAACTGAATACAGTCATTTACACACATTTCTACAAAGTCTCACCAACCATTGTAAGCACCTAACCTCATTTACATATATTAGATTTCCAGGCGCCTTGGGAACTCATTTTCTTTTAAACTACAGATGGTGTTTTTGAACTTACAAATTTGAAAAAAATATTACTTTGTCTACATATATCAAAGTCGATTCAAATGCATGTTCCATCTAAAACCAATCTATGGGTTGATTTTTTTTTTAAGCAATTCCTTTCTATAGCTTCCTAATGCTTTAGATCAACAGTAACTAAATTTGCTTCTACTGCGGCTTCTTCTTGTAAACTCTCAAGTTACATCCCCATTTAAATTATTCTCACCACCACCTTCTATTTACCCTCTTTGGAAAAAAAAATCAAACTTTTCCTGACATGAAACCTAGTGTTTTTTACACTTGGATACATAATGAAATTAGATTCCTTCATGACTTGACTATATTAGACTCCTTACCAGAATTTTCTAACCTTCATTAAAAATGTAATCTTATCAATGATAATGTCTATTAAATTTACAAATACGAAAATTAATAGTTCAATTAATCTAAATCGTCAAAAGACTCTTTATTTGACTTTGGAATTTCTTTGTATGCTACACTCATCTTCTAGGGGCGTCATGGGAACAGGATATGTGGATTACATATTCTAACAAAGAATGGCTTTTGATATGGGAAAAAATTATTGAAACCTTTATTTCTACTAAAACAAAGGAGCATTATTATAAATTATATTATAGATGGTATGTTGTCCCTTTCTAGGATTCATATATTTTCTTCAGCTACATCTGATCAATGTTGGAGAAATTGTAGTCTGCAAAGTAATTATGCTCACATTTAGTGGATTTGCCCTAAATGACTGAAGTTAAAAATAATAATTAAAGTTGTGACAAATATTGGCGTTCTTTTCTCCCCAGAATATTTTATGCCTCACCTGATTTCAGGAATTAACAATTGTTGTGAAAAACTGATTTGTCATATCTGCAGTGCTGCCACATCACAGATGGCTGGTCTGTGGAAATCTCCTGATCCTTCCTCTCTCACTTCTATTGTTACTATAGTCTGGTATGTCTATAAAATTAAATGTATTACACGTTTCCTTAAAAATTCCTATAAAACATTTACTAACATGGCTTTCCTGATTAAATTCTTCTAATGCTGACAACAAATTTTGAAATAATATTAATATTTTAGCTAGGTAAATATTGATTATTTAAATTTATTATGTTTACAATATATTAATATTATTATTGGCTAAATATCTTTGCTTATTATATCATCATTTATTAATATAGGGACTGATGTGAGTGAGTCCTAAGTACAGCTCTGCGGAATTAGTGGCGCTATATAAATAAATGGTAATAATAATAATAATAATAATAATAATAATCTCGCCATACTCTCCTGAGGGCCGCGACCTGCGTAGCAGAAGCCAATAAAAACCATACCTTTTTGCAAGGGTCCCTGGAGAAGACCAGCCGCTGGGTTAGACTCCGCGCCTCCGGTAAGAGTACTAGTAATTAGGCAGATCAGGGTCCTAGCATCCCAGTTCCTGTGACAAGTACCGTGACACAGATTCAGAATCAAATTTCTTTGTGGATTTGACTTTAGAATTCCCATAATAGATTGAAGTTGTCGGTTTCCTATAGCTGGGGTATATCCATTTGAAGCCCTTTTTTCTTGTTGTCGCTCAAATCAATCATCAATGCGAATGCAATGGATGATAAAATGATCAAGTTCAGTCGGTGCATCTGCTCGGGTTAATTCATCCTTGATGGTCTCAGACAGGCCCTTACGATAAGCAGACAACTGCGCATCAGGATTCCATGTAATGTCAAGGACCCATCTTCAAAAATCTGTTTGGATCATCAAAGGTTTGTTTCATCCAAAGTAATCAAATTTCTCTAATATCGGAATGGAAGTCTCGATATAGGGAGAAGCGCATGCCAGGACAGTGTCCTGAAGCAGCAAAAGGACAAACCAGACCTTGACTTTTCAGACAGGAAATGGGACTCATACAGTTGGAAATGCATCTGACATTGATTAATAAATCCACAAAACTTTAGAGGGTCCCCTCCAAACCAAGCCGGTGGAAGAGCAGCAGGGGAAGGCGATGTTGCAGGCAATTGTGGTGATTGATTCTCCAGCTCTGTGATACGGCTCTCATGTTGAGATATCCTAATTAGAAATTATTGGAAACCATTATGTGCATCTTGAGCATTTTGTGAGGCAACTTAAATTTCATACTTAACCTCCAACTTGAGAGGTAAAAAACTGTCCTTCAGAAATTTCAGCTATGTCTGGCATTTGATTAGCTTTGTGGCTAAAGTTGCCACGTGCCGTTTAATATACATATCTTTGGCAGACTCCAATGCAGGGCTTGAGTATCCTGTAAATATACTGGTCATATGTAACAATTTCAGAGGTAGGATTCCTTGTGTTAACCTAGATTGGCACAGGCCGACTAAGGGTGTGGACTCTAACATATTCCCTAGTCTTCACCAAGAACCGCCGCATGGCGGGATGGACTTAGCTGCCAAGAACCCGCAGGTTGCGGCTCCCTGGCCTGCCACTAGGTGTAGCACATAACACTGAACAAAGGAGAAGAAGCAACTGACAGCAATCAGAGAAACTCAGTCTGAATAAGTACACGAATGGTTAATAATAGGTTCTGAAGGCAGATGGAGTGTCAGAACAAGCGGGTGTCTGGTACACAGGCGGACAATGAGGTACAAAGTCAAAAGGCAGATGGATAGTCAGAACGGAGCCAGAGACTATTACACAGGAGGCAATGTGGTAGCAGAATCAGGAGGCAGATAGAGTGTTAGGACAAAGCCAGGGTCTGGTACACAAACGGTCAATGAACAGAATAGCAATTCAGGGAGCGAGAGCACAGGAACCGAACAAGGACCGGGAGTCAGACATGCTGAGGCACTTGTTGCTCTGACACTGCAACAGTCTCAGAATGAGGTTTACATACTCTGCAGAAAGACTATGGCGCCTCCCAGGCAGGTCACGTGACCACCAGAACCAAGAAGTGCTGAGTTCTACAGAGAGAGAGAGAGAGACACAATCGGCAATACAGGAGTGTGGAGTAGGTAAGTTTGTGACATATTACCTAAAGCCCAATGGTCGAGCAGATATACAAGCGAGTAGGCAGACATTTGCTGGGTTGATAGACAATTGGGTAATAATGGATACACAGAAGTGTGGCAAATAGCAGGAGCTGAGCAGGCAGAATACTCAAGCAACCGTTAGGATCCAGGAAACAGGATCCAAGATGGATTCTCTTTGATGCCATACTGTCCATCTTGGAAAAGGGCAAATCTAAAGGCAAGCTTACAGAGACCTCTAGTGGCCACGGGTGCAAATATCATAGATATTCCTTACAATGTCTGGATGTATAGGTGTGTGTACATATGTAGTTTATAAAAACTACATTCTAAGCCATCTTTACATTTGAATACTGATTATAAAAGCACACTATATCACATGGGTAGACAGGAGCAGCTTTTGCATGAAGTAAAAATAGTACACAAGACGATTTTAAAAGAGAAAGTAATGAGGGTGGGTCTCTCTGATCTGAAAACATAGGTAGGGAGTGTGGCCCAAATTTGTCAGTGCTCCTTTCAAAGAGAAAAAAATACTAATAATGCAGTACCAAATGATTCAGTGTATTAAAGCCCTTAGAGCAAAAAGTGAAGGCCATGAGAGGGTAACTTGACTTTTATCCTTATATGTTGTTTTAGGGGTTAAGGATTACAGATGGCAAGTGTCCCCTTAGGTAAAAATAAACAATGCTTAGAAAGTTGCAAGATAAAGTAAAATCAGCTTCTGCAGTAATAACTAGTGGCAATAGAAATCAAACCATTCTTCCAGTGCATTATTACAAGTTTTTGTAGACACTTGTCCTGCGTTGTGTAATTTACTGTAAGCTATTTGTTTTATTATATTTGTTATATGCATATATACAGTAATCAGCAGAACCTGGCTTTGTTTTTGCTTGAGGAAGCAAGACCATATAATTCACCAATGAAATATCTTGGCTTACCATTGCTGCGGGCTTCTTTAACAAAATATAAAAACACAAATTACAGGTTAAGATTCTTAACCTACAAATCCTTAGCCCGGTCAGTGCATACATCCATGCTATACATCCCCAAAAGTTCAAAATCATTAATGAAATGTCACTTTCTACTAACCACCATGTTAACTAGTCAGGGGGTGGAGGGTGGCAAATTTTAGCCAAGAGGGTAATTGTCAACTCAGCAGCCTATTAGGAACATTTTAAAGGGAAAAAATGCAGGTGGCCCAGTGGCCCAGTGACCCAGCCCAAGGTAGTCCAGCCTGCCCCTGATACTAGTTATAGGGTGGGCTACAGTAAATGGAAGAGTGGAAGTTTTTATACGCCCTGATGTATACATTCAAGTCTACTAATAATGCATGATTGAGACTTACATAGCAATTTTTAGAAAAGTAAATAAGTTGGATATGTGGATGTTATTTTATACTGAGATACATTTGACACCACAGTGTTTCTGTACCAGTTGGATAGGAGCATTACATTAATTGTGCTGTTGAGGAGGGTCCTGCTCTTTCCAATATCTCCCAGTTTATGTCTTGCTACTTAACTAAAAGACAGTTGTCAGCGCTTATCCTTAACACTGCATATCAGTGTGTATCTAGTAAAGTGAAAACATTGGGTTCATTTTTTGATCAAAACATTTAAGCCTGCATCCCTGCATCAAGGGCACCTCATTGTATGTAGGTCCTACACTGACCTATATGCTTCAAACACCATTCAAAAGCAGATCAAAATTGGATGCAGTCACCTCTCAGGTATAGGGGTTTACATCTAGCAAGGGCTGGCTTGTGAGCCACACCCAAATGTGCCTTAAATAGGCTTGATGGACAGCTGCTATGACAATAAGGCAATATTTTGAGACAAAACCAGAGAAGAAATAATATTGCACCAGCTGCATGGCAATATAAATGCCCAAATATGTATTTTGTATAAAAAAAAGTTATAATTTGAAATGTGTTCACCATTTTCACAAAATCGCCACTGAGTTCCTCGATCTGACAGTGGATGTAACCATTTACATTATAAGAGTGCATCACAAAGGTTTGAAAAATAACAACCCAAAAGGTCAGCCAATGAGCTTGAATGGAAACCATACATTTCCTTTATCATTCAGGCTGAAGAAAGGTTGAGAACATTTTGTGGAATGTGTGTAATGAAGTTCTTTTGATGGAGAGAGATGGACTTCTGTAAATGACTTCTAAATCAAAAACAAAGATGCGTAATTTCACAGAATCTCATGGTAACTTGTATTTGAGCATTCATTTCAAAGTACAATAGGCCATTAAATATATTATTACAAATATTTAATCCATTCTGAGACAGGATCCAAGGTCAAGATCAATTCCAAATTCAAAAATTATATAGAAAAAACAAAAACGGTCAAATCTTAACATATTGGACCCCAAATTTGATAAAACAGGTGATGTTTCAAATAATCAAAATACTGAGAGAGAAAAAAAAACTGGATCCTCTCGATGCTACATGGTTGCTTTTGTTGTGGAAGTACACAGTATAATCACTTACAAATGTATTTCTAACAATAAGACACAGAGATAACTTGTGAGTATAAAAAATAAAGATGAGAGTGCGTTAACTGCAACATAAATATTGTAATATACATGTTATAGTGCAGTTGCAACCGGTTATATGTAGAACCCCAAGATCTCTTAGACTTAGATTCTTGGAACATATACATACAATTTTAAATACAGTAATGAATCACAGTGTTCCTTGTCATTTTGCAGTTTGTCATAAGGGGCCCATAGTGGTCTGTAAATAACATTAAAATTACAGCTCAGAGTTAGATAGATATAAAAGGTTTCGCAGACAAGATCAATCAAGATTCAGGTGGTTTGAATAAAACATTGAGGTTGAGATTTTTACATAACAGATTTAATAGTAGAGTGATGGAATATAATACTTTTTCCTATATTTAATCTCTGAATATTTTATTAATTAGACTGAGTTCAAGTCATGTATTCCCTTTTCTGATCAGTAAGCTGTAGTTTTTTCAGTTCCTGTGTTCCCTTTTCTGACCAGTAGGCTGCAATAATTTTGGTTGACTGTGGGAATAGTGATTATTATAGCATTACAGTGAGTCACGCTGAGATTTTCAGTCTTGCTGTCCCTTTGTAATAAAAGGTGTAGCAATCATGTGACCATTTAGATTGTCTTTTAGCATAAATATAGATTTTTCAACAGTTAATGCAGAACCATTTAGATATTATTCAAGAGCTTATTCATTTATTTTAATGGACACATATCACTTTGATGGTCTATTTGAATGTCTTAATAATGGTAGTCGTTATGTGACTAATATGCTTGTTTAATAGTAGTATAAACAAATTTTTAAAGAAGATACACAATTAATTATATTTTTGAGTGCATTTTGAACATAAACCCCCATTTATGCTGAGACCGCTATATTGGGTTGTTGCCAGATGTCATTCTGGTTGGGACATATTCGAGATACAGGAAAAAACTGCAACTATCCATTAGTTAATGGTGTTTCCTTCTAAGCATATTTTGATACTGATTACATTGTTGCAGCAAGCATTTCCTATGGGATGTTATAGACAATATACTTTCTTGCAAAATCATGGACCTGTATTCCGATCATAATAGCTGTATTCTATTTAGGCGATTCATTGGCATAAGGTGTTTTTCATTTGCTATTTACACTAGAAGTTGCATTTTTATCTTTACTCATTTTTTGACATCTAGTCAGAATAAGCGAGAGTGGTTTTTAGCATGTATAATAACTTTATCCAGGGCGCCAGTGTGCACATTTTTGCAATTTACATTTAAAGGATATTACCAGATTAGTCAGGACTATGCATTGTACCCAGGGGCACACGCAGGATTTTTAACAAAGAAAAAGAAAAAAGCAAAAGCTGCTGCGCATGTGCCCGAGCGTGCGCAGCAGCTTCGTTCCGGCAGCTCTGTACTATCCAGCAGTCGCGGCGCTGTCAAAGAAGCGTCCGCGGCGGTGCTGTATACAGGGGCACTTCTTTAGCGGAGGGGAAGGGTTTCTGGAGACCAAGAAACCCCCCCTGCGTGCACCACTGGTACCTTGAATCCAGTAAGGTGCTCAGAACCTTAAACAGGTGAAATGAAAGTACACAATATTCTTCTGATGAATATCTTTTCCCCAAATTCCTGACAACAGTGATATTAAAATTTCATATATATACACATATAAACACACTATATGGGCAAAATGTATTTGGCCACACCTGTTAATTATTGAATTGAGGTGTTCCAATCAGACCAGTTGTCAGAGTTGTATAAATTTAAGCACCTAGCCATGCAGTCTCCATTTGCAAACATTTGTGTAACAAAATGGGTAGTTCTGAATAGCTCAGTGACTTCAGGCGTGGTACTGTGATAGGATGCCACCTTTGTAATAAAACTGAAAAATGTCATCCCTGCTGGATATTCCACGGTCAACTGTAAGTGATATTATTAGAAAGTGGAAAAGTTTAGAAATAACAGCAACTCCACGAAGCGGATGACCACATTAAATCAGAGCGAGGTCAACGACTGCTAAGGCGGATGGTGTGTAAAAGTCGCCAACGCTCTGCTGATTCCATAGCTGAAGAGTTCTGAACTTCCACTGGCATTAATGTAAGCACAAAACCATGTAGCGGGAGCTTAAAGGAATGGGTTTCCATGGCCGAGCAGTTGCATGCAAGCCTCACTTCACCAAGACCAATGACAAGTGTCGGATGGAGTGGTATAAAACACACCAACACTGGACTGTGGAGCAGTGGAAACATGTTCTGTGGAATGATGAATCACGCATCTCTGTTTGGCAGTCACATGGGTGAGTCTGGGTTTGGCAGATGCTAGGAGAACATTACCTGCCTGACTGCATTATGCCAACTGTGAAGCTTTGTGGAGGAGGGATAATGGTATAGGGTTGTTTTTTCAGGGTTTGGGCTAGGCACCTTATCTCCAGTGAAGGGAAATCTTAATGCTTCATCATACAAAGTCATTTTAGGCAATGCTACGTTTCCAACTTTGTGGTAACAGTTTGGGGGAGACCTTTTTCTATTCCATCATGACTGTGCCCCAGTGCACAAAGCAAGGACTACAAAGACTTGGTTTGATGAGTTTGGTGTGGAAGAGCTTGACTAGCTCGCACAGAGCCCTAATCTAAACCTCATTGAAAAACCTTTGGGATGAACTGGAACGGAGATTGCGAGCCAGGCCTTCTCGTCCAACATCAGTGCATGACCTCATAAATGCTCGACAGGGTAAATGGGAACAAATTCCCATAGAAAAACTCCAACATCTTGTGGAAACCCTTCCAAGAAGAGTGGAAGCTTTTATCGCTGCAAATGGGAGACAAACTCCAAATTAAAGTATATGTATTTGAATACAAGGTCATTACTAGAGATGCTCACTGACCCCCGTGTTTTGGTTTTGGCTATGGATTACAGTCATGTTTTGGATTTGCCAAACTGTCATTGCGTGATTTGGTTTTGTTTTACTATTTTGTTTAAAAATCAATGTTTTTTGGCCTAAAATAACCAAATTGAGTGCTCCACCTGTTTCTTGGATAAGTAACGTAAATTGTAAAGCTAATAAATTATCCAAAAAACAGCTTAATTCCTGGTAGGCCTTCATTAATTCTACACACAAACCAGATTGTCTTCCTTTCCATCTATGAATATTAGTAATGCAGCCATCGTCTTTGGATGTATATTATACCCTACACTTATACTTAAATATGTAAAGAAATGGACAAAGACAGTTTGGTTTCTGTCTCTCTAGGCCCCCCTCCAGTTGTAGAAAATACAAAAAAATTCAGCCGTTATAGACTGTACAATATTAATAGAAATGGACAGTTTGGGGTCACTGTCTATGACACCCTACCCTTAAGGATAAATTGCCCAAACAGCAGCCTTTCAAGACGGTACGTGATATGGAAATGCCCCAAGTCCCTTTCCTCTTTGGGGGTAGATTGCACCCTACACTTACATAGAAAGTTTTAAAAAAGATGTTATCGTCATCATCTTCAGCTTTATCCTCACCCTCATCAGTGTGTACATCATCATCACAGACTATCAATTCATCAACGCTTAAATCCACCATTACAGGACAGTCAGTGCTTGGATGGTGAAGGCCTTCCTCGTGGAAGATGTAGTTCATTTTTATAAACATCATATTCTCCACATTTTTGGGAAGTAACCTTCTAGCGATCACACTCGTTCAGAGTACACACTGGAGGGTGGGCAGCTTAGGTATTGCAAAGCAAGTTTGTACATGGGTTTCCAAAATGGCCTGCTTTTCTTCCCAGTAAGGAAAGGGACTGTCTGACATTTCCATATCAATTACCTCTTGAAAGTAATCCCCCACCATCCTTTGCATATTAATACTCATATTGGATGGAGTTATGGGCAAGGTAACAGATTTTTTTGAAAAATCCTTCAAACCAGCACAGATGTTAAACTGTTCTGGTCTGCCCTCTGCGTCTTCCCTGCTTCTTTTTTGAAAATCAAATTTTTTACGAGCAGCAGCTGCTTGAGAAACTGAAGTAGGACACGTCGTCAAGCCAAGGCCCAGTTCAGCGGACAACTTGCTGAGCAATAGCTCCTTGCAAAAGTTCACATCTCGTTCATTTTGAAGCAAAGTCTCAATGTAGGTCTTAAACCTTAGATCAAGCACAGTGGCCAAAACGTACTGATCCGAGCTCAAGATCTTAATAACTCGAGGATCATTGTGAAGCAAATTAAGTACTTGATCGACAAGGCCAACATACTTTGCGGAATTGCTTGCTTTCATCTCCTCCATCAGTTTCTCAAGCTGCTTTTCCAATATTCTAATTAAAGGAATGACTTGGCTCAAACTAGCAGAATCTGCACTCACTTCACAACTTCAAATGTTTTCAGCACCTTACACAGCACTGAAAGGATTCCCCACTGTGCAAGAGTGAAATACATGCCCCCTTCCTTTCCCAATGTCATGGCTTGTGCAATACGCTTGGATGGCTTTGCGCTGTTCCTCCATCCTCTGCAGCATGTACAGAGTGGAATTCCACCTAGTTACCACCTCTTGCTTAAGTTGGTGGCAGGGCAAGTTAAACTGCTCTTGGAGCTGCTGTAATCTCCTACATGCTGTGGCCAAATGCCTGAAATGGCCTGAAATCTTACGGGCCACCGAAAGCATCTCCTGCACCTCACGGTTATTTCGTAGGAAGCTCTGCACCACCAAGTTGATGGTGTGAGCAAAACAGGGAATGTGCTGGAAATCACCCAGCTGTAATGCTCGCACTATATTGTTGGCGTTATCAGAAATGACATATCCTGGGGAGAGTCCAAGTGGTATAAGCCAAGTATCAATCACATCCCTTAGTTTGCGTAACAAATTGTCAGCTGTATGCCTGTTCGTGAAGCCGGTGATACAAAGAGTGGCCTGCCTGTGACAAATGTTATGTAGTGGTGTACATGCTGCTGCTGTTCCTGCTGGTGAAGGTGAATGACCAACCCAGTGGGCTGTCACAGTCATATAGTCTTTGGTATGACCACTTCCACTTGTCCACATATCTGTGGTTAAGTGGACAGTGGGCAGAATGGCATTTTTCAGCGCAATCTCTACATTTGTACACACTTTTTGGTATAGTTGTGGAATAGCTTTACGGGAAAAATGGTGTCGCAATGGAATTCTGTAACGCGGACACAAAACCTCAATTAACTGTGAAAAACCAGTTGCGTTTATTGTGGATATTGGACGCAGATCTAACACTAACATAGTAGCCATGGCGTCTGTGATTCGCTTGCCGACTGGGTGACTGCTGTCATATTTGCTTCCCCTAGCAAATGATTGTTTCACAGTTAATTGTTGAAATGTAGAACTGCTCTTTTTCTTGGCCTTCCTCTGGGCTGACGATTCACCCCCAGCAGCAGCAACAGCAGCAGCAGCAGCAGTGGGACTAACGCTTTCTTCAGAGGAATCAATAATAGTGCAGGAGTCATCCAGCCTTAATAAGTGGGATGCAGGGCTAACTCCGAGCGCTACTGAGGATATTGATGAGGCTGGTGTGGTGGGTGTATTTTGTAGCCGTCGGGATGTCAGTGAGCGGAGGGTCCTAGCTAATGATGGAGTGGTTGTAATTTTTTTGGAAGAACTTTCAGCTTTTCCCAACACTTTGCCATGAACTCCCGTCAAATGGCGTAACATAGACGAGGTTCCAAGATGGTTAAGGTCCCTCCCTCAACTGACTGTGGCTTGACATACACTACAAATGGCTATACAGTTGTTGTCTGGATTGGGGTAGAAATAATTCCACACATAAGTGGTGGATTTTTTTGTTTTATGGCCTGGCATGACATTGGCCTTTTTCTGGTCACGTGCCAGAACTGCTCCCACTGGTGCAGGACTGACACAAACAACCTCATCCTCATCAGCGCCCTCGTCGCCTCCACAAATCTCCCCCTCATCCTCTTCTATTTCCAAAGTGGCATCCTCAATTTGTGTATCACCGGCTACACTCGGGCTGTTCAGGCACACATCAGCAGAACTGCTGAATGGGTCCCTCTTTATGGGTACACTAACAGAATGTTCACGATTAGACATCCCACTGTTGGATGGACTCTCCACAGGGATTGGTGTCATTTGTGATTCAGAGCAAACATTATCCTCTAATGCCTTACTGTTATCTTGCAGCTCGGCTTTGACGCGTTACAGTAGTTGTGCCCCACTTGTAGGCTTGGTAACATTTTTTTGATCTGCCACTTATAGACAAAGGTGAAGGCTTCATTCTCTCTTTGCCACTGCGTGTGTAGAATGGCATGTTGGCAATTTTTTTTTTATCGGCAGTTAACTTTTCCTCAGTTACACTTCTTTTGCGCTTCAACACGGTAATTTTTTTTTGGGGTGTGTTTTATTTTACCGATTTCAAAAGACTGTAGTTTGACATCGCCTTTCCCAGATGACGTACTGGGAACACTACCATCAGGACTGGTGACAGAACCTGGTTGCTCATTCTGCTCATATGTGGACTGCTTTGAATCCATTATGAGCCCAAAGCACTTGTAGTACTACAAATTGTTTTAGATACTGCTGACAAATATGACTTTTGACAGCCAGAAAAATTAATGCAAAAGCATGGGGGACACCCCAAAAGCACTTGGAGTGCAAAAAATTAACCAGATAGTGCTGTTAGACTTTCAGCACCAGAAAAATTGTTGCTTTACACTGGGGGATATGGGACACCCCAAAGCACTTGTAGTGCCAAATATTTAAACAAAAAAAAAAAAGGCTCCTCTATCCTCCTCTCTTCTCTTTCAATTGTTATCAGAATTGTAATCAGAATTATTATCAGAATTGGATGAAGAATAAGGTATATTCTCTGTCCCTGCTCTAATCAGCCTGTGACTACACCCTGCTCTGTCCCTCTGTCAAATGGCGATGGATTGCTGTGGAGGCGGGTATTTAAAATTTTCAATTATCGCGAGAACCGAGCCCAGAGATCAGACGACGTCACAATGACGTTTGGCCTCGATTTGGAATCCGAGCCTGCTTGGCTCAGTACACGGATAGGCAAAGTTCGGGCGGGTTCGGTTCTCGGAGAATCGAGCCAGCCCATGTCTAGTCATTACAGTCCATGTTGGTGTAATGGTCAAAAGTCTGAATACTTTTGTCCATATAGTGTGTGTGTGTGTGTGTGTGTGTGTGTGTGTGTGTGTGTGTGTGTGTGTGTGTGTGTATATATGTGTGTATATATGTGTGTATATATGTGTGTGTATATATATATATATATATATATATATATATATATATATATATATATATATATATATATATATATATATATAGCGCGTGAGAGAGCAAATTATAATTTATTTTTATTTCTTTTTAAACAAGAAAAAACATTTTAAATCTGTTATTTAATATCATATTGAGAAGTACAAATATTCCATTTCTAACTCACTGAATTAATTCTTATTTAATTTACTATAAGTTGGCTATAGGACTTAAAGATGAAAGCAAGCCCACAACAGGAAAGCTTGCACCTGTTATTTTGCCATTTGCATAAGGAATAGTCAGACAGACGCCACAGTTTGAATTGCAATATACAAATGTGTTACTTCTATATAAACAGCATTTATTTTGATTTTATAATATTTTCTTTATTGCAATATGAATATGGAATAGTGTGTACCCAAAGCAGGAGCACTCTGATATGTATGGACAGTGAGGGTATTTATATCAATTTCTGACTGACCACCTCTTCTTTTCACAACCAATCTCATGGGTGATATGTGTTTGGTATTGACAAATTGACAAAATACATACTTATACTATACTCCTAACTTTTCTGAAAGAACTTCCCTAAACTTGCCTCCCAGGACTTAAACTATAAATGGCAGTGCTACATTATGGATTAAAGGTTAAAAGGACCTGTAGAGTAACACCGATTTACTAATGATTACCAAACTATCCAGGAGTGCCTCTTTCCCCAGCTTTACTTATCACACACACAAGTTTAGTGCTAGGAAGGGTGGCACTACAAGAGTAGACTACATCAATTGGATATTATGCATCTAGTTTACACCAATATGGATACTAGTACACATACAAGCCGTGGACTTGCCTCTCAGCACCTACACCAGACTGGTACTCTAAGATTGGAATAAGTGAAAGACTTCCAAATTATAAAGAAATACTTCTTGATCTAAGAGCAATCATCATAGCTTCCAGCAGTGCCCCTAACTACAAGATTTGTCTTTTATACGAAAAGTGCACTGTGTTCATTGGTAGAGGTTGCAGACAAGCAAATGTACCTGCAAGATTGGATTCTGCTTATAGAATATCACACACTTATGAGTTTAACAGTTATTGCTGTTAACATCTGTGTTCATCCCTTCATGATCTCTGTGGATTTCTCCACAACTTTTGCGAATACAGGAAAGTGTCGTAGCTCTGTGCCAGCAATGAGCAGGATGCCAATCAAACATAGTAGGCACACTACTACTCAAAGCTGAAGAGAACCACAAAAGTGACCATAAAGCACAAAAGCAAGTCTTCTCAAACCAGAAGAGTGCCTGAGTTCAATATAAAAGATGGACAGTTATGATTGCCAGCATCTCACTATCTTAAGGTTGCTACAATGACTAATTCATTATTCATGTCTCCATCTTTCACTGTCTCTCCTCATTCCATCCTTACCATCACTGAAAGCTGCATTTGACAATGGCTGCTTTAATATTGGTGGTTGAAAATGTTTCTGCTTACAGTAGCCATACACTTTTCCCATCAACAGCTATATATCAATTGTTCCCCTCACATCTTCGGATTGAAACCTCATTTGGACAGTGCCATCTTTTCTTCTCTTTAATGTTTTTTCTAGTACAGCATCTCCATGAATGTGTGAAAATTGTAATAACTTCCTTTAATTTACAAGGAACTTCTGTTTTTTACTATTATAGTAAGCTCAAAATAATCTGGAAGATGTCTGATCAGATATCAGGAACGAAAGTGCCCTTATTATAAACACATATTGAAGGCTATGGAGCGAGATGAACACACAACAATGGGTAGAGATTGTGTGTTAATTGTATTTTTTTACTTATTTATTTTGCTGTATTAGATGCATGTAATGGAACTATTTAACAAGTTACTTAACAAGTACAAAATATTCAATAGAATAAACAAACTTTATTTTTAACAGTATTACAGAAAACAAAATATTCTTAATACAATTTAAAGCGGCTATAAATCTAACTTGGCAATTTAACTATACACAGCCAATGAGACAGTAAAGAGAGACACAAATTTGCTAGTGGTAACCAAGGGGTGTGTTTACATATTTATTTATGACAAATTTCTAAGTGTAGACACTGACATAAAAGCACAACATTGCTTTAAACTGGCAAAAATGTGTTTAGATCTTTTTGGGAAAGATGTAAATTTGTGTATTATTTCTTCTGGAATGTTTTGTGTTTTAGTTCTCTTTATCAAATATAAAAGAGGTATAAATGGTTCACTGCTAGCAGTTCAGAAGTAAAAGGGAAACAACACTAAGCTGAATTAGATGGCTAATCCCCCTGCTGGTCTATTCACTGCAATGCAGTAATAAAAGCCTGTAATATTTTTAAAAGTCAGCTGGAAATCCTTAGAGACTTAAAAAAAACAAAAACAAAAAAAACAAATTGCAACCATTTTGATATCTCTTTAGTTTTATCATCAATAAACAAAGCCTTAAAACACAGATGTTGGTAAAAAAAAAGAAAAAACACCAATGAAAGTGAAACGGTTTGAAAATTTAAGAAATGTGTACAAAAGGTTTCTATTTTAAACCACAAGTTCACCTGAATATTCTGTAAATATGCAAATAACCCAACAAAGAGGCTTCCATTTAAGAGGATAGTAAAAAAAATTACAAAAAAAAAAAAACAAAACAAAAAACCCCACAACAAAAATCCTACATTAGTTGCAAAGATTTCGGCATCCTCGGTTGTGGGGGTCTGTCTTATAAAGGATTATTGTTCACAAACATACAACCAAGAATTTCAAAAATAGCAAGTAATTGTGCAAACAAAAGTCTACTAGAAAGCTATGGATGTTAGGAAGTGGTTATAAAAACGTATCAAGCAAAAAAGGGGAACAGCATAAGTCAGGTATTAAGCTGAGGTTGTACGTTGGCATCTTAACCTTCAGGTGTTCCGTCATGCTTGCCAATCCTGGTGTATTCATAGCAACAATACCAGCAGGACATACTTAGGGTGGTTCAAATTCCTTCATACTGTAACAATATTTGTTCTGCATAAAATATACACAGAGGAAAAATAAATTAGAAATATGTTTCAATAACACAGCAAATATAATTTCACCATATTCAATCCAATTTATTGCTACAGGACTAAAAAGTTACAATAATAATTTTCCAGAGCCAACTCTTCTAAGTAGTAATCCCACTTTTTACAGGTTCGTGGTTTTTCCTTTTAAATCGGTACATTTAAATACATTTCTTTGGTTTTTTTTTATAATGTATCCTTAGGCTGTTTCAGTTGTTTATTTAAAAAATGTCACTTTACAGTATAATTCTCCATACATAAAGAAAGAAATGGGGGTCACAACTAGTATTCAGAAACAGTAACAAGCACTGTGCTCTACATACATAAAGAAGGAAAATACATCAACATTTACATTTAGCAAATAGAGCTGGAATTGTATAATTGTTCGTACATATTAAATAGAAACATGTATTAAATATTTCACCCATCAAGTGTTATTTTTCTGTAACAGATTTGGCTCCCTAGACCGCCTTGCTATTGACCAATGTACAATTACCTTAGCATCTGTTTTCTGAGGTACTGTCCTAATTTACATTGGTCTTTTCCTTTATTTACACATTAATGTAATTTCACACTTGCCCATGCAACGTTACATTATTTCACCTTCTCTTTCTTTCCTGCATTTTTCTCTACTACCTCCAGTCTATTTTCAATTGTATTCAAGCAACAAAGTAAAATAAATATTAATTTTATATCTGTAATAAATACAGCCATGTCTAACTAATCATTATAAGACGTGAATACTATCTTGCATATCAGGAAGAAAAAAAAACACTTGTAAAAATATTATACATAATTGATTGTGTATTTTAGATTATACGATTTTGTACACACTTAAAGCCCCAGCAAATCAGTGTTTTTTTAATTTTGATATTTACATTGCTTTGGTTAATAGTAGTTAATCCTTTTTATGGAGAATGTATAAGGCCTTGGTCCTTTACCGCCTGTTGAATTATTGATTTGTTACTTTCCCCTACGATATTCACACTCGCTCACACTGCATGTTTGTTTTTAAATATACCTTCAGATATCTTAAGTTGGAGAATGCTAGAATCAGAATAGCCAATGTAGGGGTTTCAAATAAACAAAATCTTTATGAGCGGTCAAGCTGAAATTAGAGATTTCATTAGCAACAGCCCACAATACAATTTTAAAGTTTCCAGGTAAAGAAATCTGCTATTTCAGCAGCCAGTTAAATTACACAGTTTGCAGGCTGAAGTTTCACATAGTGAAAGTAACCATATATACTGGGAGGAAAATAAAGCCAGTATAGTTTAAATACTAATAACATGTACTGCTGCCTCACTCTAGACCAAGATTGGCCAACAGACAGCACATGGCAATATGAACAGGTTTGGCAGGCACGAGACTTCACTTCCTCTGAGACTCTGGGGCCACAGATGCTTGTGGCTCAAAGGCACAAATCCTAGATTATGTTATTAATCCTATGTTGTTATATTAGTACATTATTAATCCTAGATTATGTTATGTACTATAGGTGATAAAACGGTCAGCAAAAGGAGCGAAAGAACAAGTCAGTTGGTGCCAGCATACAGGAGACAGTTATTGCCTCTATTATAGATCAACTCTATCTAGTGCATTATACGAAGTGAGCTACATCATTATTTAGCCGCTACAGATGAACTTTTTTTACATCCAATTTTACTTTTCATCGGGGTACCGCAGACTATTAGTTTGGATTGAGTAATTGCATTCTGGTATTGCACCTGCAAGAGTGCATTGAAGGCTACAGATGTGGAGATTTGCATTTAGTCATAGCTGTGATGAAAGTTGTCCCTTCATTAGTGAAAAAAATCTTGTGCAGATAAGTACCCTTGTAATTATTTCACTAAAAGTAGGAAGCATATGAATTTCTTTAGATAATATCCGCTGCAGACTTATATCTTTGTGATCATACCACTGAAGGAGAAAATATATGAATTTCTCTGGATACCATCTGACTGTTTGGAGGAAAGCATAAACATACATACATACACATACACACACTATTGTATTCCAGAATTAAGAGAGTTATATATAAAAGTGATCTCTCCAGTACTAGGAATATCTGTGGATAATAGGCCTGAGGATGGATTTATTAATTTCTGTATTATTTCATTAGAAGTTGCTTACTTACTGCTCATTGGGCAGTTGTTGATTGATTAGGTATGCTGAGCAGTTTGTAGGAGAGATTTCTTTTTTAATAACAATTTTTAAAAAAATTATATTTCGTATAAGATGATCAGCGCTCTCATTGCTTTTCTTTTTGAAGTACAGAATCACTGCAATACAATCTTAATCTTCATCCAGATTTATGATTTTTGGATGTCAATGAAATGGAGGAAGAGGCTGCCAGAAAGCTGCACAACAATTATAACAAAACAGTAAGTTCCAACTTGGAGGAGAGGGCTTTTATCTGTAATAATGAATACAGAAATAGTGGCGAATTGGGCCACTAATTACTATGGTTGTACATTTAATCTGCCTTTGATTAGAACTCAGATAAACTGTAGAGAAATGTATGTACATTGAACACACTTTAATACAATGCTCTCATCATTTTGACAAATGTATAACAAGCTGCCAAAGTAATCTAACAAAAAACTTGCGGAAATAAAAGGACAAAAGGAAGTATTGTGGATAGAGGACTCATAACTGTAATTGTTATTGTGTTTAGCTGTCAAGAGAAATTGCTTAAGCACAGTAAAATAACTGTTTACATTTGCTTGCAGTATCTTAACTTTGGTAAGGCAAAATCTCATTTCAAGGATGTTGAAGTACACACTCTGGTAAATAAAGCCCTACAGAGAGAGGTTGTTTAACATACACTGGACTAGGGGGTTTTCTTATTTATTTTGCTAATTAAATAAGCTGGGTCTTGTCAGGGTTAAAAGTAAACACCAACACATACTGCACTATTTGTCAAAATCTCTCCTATATGAGTAGGGCTGTTAAAAACACAATACTGTCAGCTCTGTGCATGGCCATATTTATAGTGACCTGCCTCTACAGTATGTGATCTGCTTACAGAGTATTTTCTATTCTGTTTTCTACAATGCTAACTATATATTCATATACATACATTTCAGAATTTACAACTTGAACTGTAGTTTTAGAATGACATTAATGTAGTGTCAGTAAAGAAATATAACCATTCTACTCACTGTCAAGTAGATTCGCTGTAAAGTAAACTAGGACATTTACAGAGAATCAAAATGAAGAACAGATCATCTCACAATATGGGGAGGCAGTATCTAGAGTTGCGGAGTCAGCTGATGAAGTCTATATGACGAAACGCGTTACCCCATTGTATTACATCTTAGGACTTACATCTTATTACATTTATAAAAGGCACCCTTTCAGAAATAGTGAACCAATTAAGCTGCTTTCATGTCACATACAGTCTGGAACTGAATCTTAGTAGACTGTTCTAACAGGTGGACAAACAGCTTGCATAAGTGAATGGACGCATGGTCAGTAAAGTATCTAGAGTCAGTAAAGTTCTCAATGCTTCACAATATAGAAGAACAGCCAGACACTGTGCATACTTGGAAAAAGATGCTTGGAAGACTTCTCCCCTTACACCAGAGGAAGATGGTACCTCTCAAAGCAATAACCATACTTTAGCAACTTGGGACAGAATAGTGTTCAACCATTCTACTTTAATGTATAATGTGGTCAAATAAATATATAATATAGGTTTGCATCACTTTTGAGAGAGATTAAAACAAGGAGTACAAGAACCCCAGAAATTGCTAATAATTATACAATTGGATTACAAATTAGGGAAAGTGGTTTAAATGAAGAGGCAACCCAGATAGATACAACAAGAAATATTAAAGGGGAGATCTGAGCTATGTGAAGAATAACAGATTTCCACTAATTCAGTTTTAGGCATGAGTAACTAGAATAATTTATTCAGTGATAGTATCTGGTTAAAAGTATCTCTATTATGGAATGTATCCCATGCAAGTAAAACGATTAGCTTAGACAGTTAGCAAGTTTTGTTGTGTTAGGATAACCTTACTATCCTTTACCACATCTAAAAAAGAATCTAAAGCGAAACTCTCCCATTGATAAAACTGGAGCAAAATCTTGTAAAATCAATCTTTCCCTAAATGAATATTGAGTTTAAAAAAAGGGAAAAGCTGTATATATCAATGGAGATGATGACATTATTAAATTACTCATTGGGAGCACCTTGGTTGAATAGCAAAAGAGGGGATTTTCTTTTCCCTTTCCTAGATTATTAATTTGGTGGGGGTTCCTCCCCTAGAAGCTCTAACACTCGCTCCATTAGCAGGTTCCTCAGAACCACATATAGATAGGAACTCAGCTTATCACTATTGATGCTGCTCATTTTTCTCCGTAGCAGGGAATATCCACCAAAGTAACAATATGTGAAGTGGAGATATACTAGATGGTTTACTCAATGTGGAGAACACCTATGTAGTAAATATAAGTCAAATGCTTAGCAACAGACAGAGGGTTCCAAAGAGCTGCAGTACAAGAGTTATGGCATCCTGTTTCAAGTTGTAGCAAAAGTGCCCTAGATAATGGAGGGGAACAGATGTACAATTATAGATTGAGCCAGTCCACAGGATTTCTATTACAGCCAGGGGACCACCTGTATAGGTGTGTAAAGCAATATGAAAGTGCAATGTCTTGAATTTGAAGTCACTGTGGAATGTTGTCCAGATATTTTCTCTGGACTTTAGCATGCAATTCCAGAAATTTCTCTTAAGTAAGAGGGCCAAAGGATATAGCTCATATATATATATTATATCTACCTACCTACCTACATCTATGTATCTACCTACCTACATCTACCTACCTACATCTATCTACATCTATCTATCTACATCTATCTATCTACATCTATCTATCTACATCTATCTACCTACATCTATCTACCTACATCTATCTACCTACATCTATCTACCTACATCTATCTACCTACATCTATCTACCTACATCTATCTACCTACATCTATCTACCTACATCTATCTACCTACATCTATCTACCTACATCTATCTACCTACATCTAACTACATCTGTCTACCTCTAACAAAAATTGTCAAAACATTCCACTGCATTGTACTGTTTGGTTAAAATACACATACTGACTAACAAAAATATGAGCAAACTTTATGGAATAAAATACATCATTAACAACAATCCATAAAAAAATTATCTTAATGTTAAGTGTCGTGAACATAGAGAGCTTGCAGTTCTTTAAAAGGGATAATTTATAACTGCAGTGTAAATATTTGATATCAAATGAATCCATTGATAAGTTAACGTGTAAGGTTTGCAGTCAGAGAGTCTGTTGTAAATTTATTGGATGGCTTTGCACACCCCAGTGTGAACAGATAGAAGTGTCACCTGGGGGCAGTTCAAAGGACTCCCAGGGTGAGATCTAGACTATTTGTGTGTGGAAAGGAGATAATTGAGTTAGGTAAACCCTGTGTGAGAAGACCAGCTTTAGATATGCAGATCACAGACATCCATTGTATTTGATCATGTATTTCCCTAGCTAATGGACTTCCTTTCAATAGGTAGTGTAAACACAAACTAACTCCTGGGTGTAAATTGGAGAACCATATGCCTAGAGGAGATCCTGGTAGACAGCATGTGAAAGCCTATACAGGTATATAGAAATGTGAACTTGAAAGGAAATGAATTCATTTTTCATATTTTGGGAAATCTGGATGCCACTCTGTACGGAGGGGCAAAAACCGCACAAGGGTCTTGAAAGATAGATACCAACTACACAGGGAACAGCCATAGGCACATGTATTTCAGGATGAGACTGGATATTGTTGTAATTCCATTTTGTTTGGTATTTAAACGTGCAGGAGATTATGACCGGTGTATTGAGGGGGGTGTTATTTCTCCGAGATATATCTGTGAAGAATTACCAACAGGTCAAAACTTAGGAAGAGTTTCACCAAACCTGAGGTAACACCCAGGGGACATTTACGGCCCCCCCCCCCAGCATTAGCATTCACGCTGCCCCTGTGAATGCCGTCCCATTTGAGTTGGCTTAAAAACCTGTGTCTGGAGGGACAAAGTGTTAGACTTCTGGGGAAATCAAGTTACATTGATAAGCTGTCCATCTTCTTAGATCTTCTTAGCCAAATCCCCTTGGCCAGATACAATTCATGTAAGTGCAAATCTGAATGTAATCCTTTTTATTTTAAACTGCTTTTGCTTGTTATGTCAAATTAATTAATTGCTATTCATTATTTTTGTTATCTGTATGCCCTGTACCTTTTGTATATTAAATCTAAAATTTAATAAGTTGCGTCCTTGATACTCAAAAGAATACATAGCCTGTTTAGAAGAGAGATTGCTTGTCCAGGTTACCCTGTGTGATTTGTTGATACATTTGATTAACAAGCTGTGTGTGCTTGTATTTACATTTGTGTAACAGTCTGGAGGTGTGAAGAGTTAACCCTGTGTGTGCTGGTGTGGGTCTTGCTAGTTTGCGGAACTAGAAGCCTGTGTGCCAGTATATTGGGGTCCTATTGCCCGTACCCAATAGGTGGTGGCTGAACCTTGAAGTGCTTGGGGGTTTGAGAGCGCTGTGTTTGGGGGTGATTCCGTAGGTCTAGAACCTGTGTGATAGATGAGAGAGACTGCCGGCTGAAATCGTGTGTGACCTCATACAGCGAACACCCCAAAGTCACGGCAGCTGGGAGCGTGTTCGTGACACTATGTTAGCAAATTAAACCATTTGCCCTCTGTACCAATTGCAAACTAATTACATATAGAGAAGTTCATTGCAGCCAAGTCCGCGAACAACTTGATTATTAATAAATAATTATGCTACTTCAGTAATGTTTAAATGTTACATTTAAGATTATGTTAACATGACATTTTACACTTATTGTTGATTATGTTATGCTGCCAGCTGCTGGTTAAAATAGAGAATGAATGTTTATCAGGAGTCAAAGGAGTTTGATGTGGAAACAGATTTACTAACGCATACTGCAGCATGTATATAATTATTATCAATCCCGGCGAGCTAATAAAAAAAAAAAGAAAAAAGAAATTTATTACATAAAAGGTACAGAAACAATGAAAACAGTTACCAATGATCTCTCTTTTTAAAAAGGTCAGTTAAATAAATATCCAGTTGCTGCTCACCAACTATACATAGATATCTGTGGGAGAACATTCCACCTCTAAATATTATATAGCCAGAGATCCAGTAATGTGGCCAACAACAATTTCATCAGTCCATGCACATGGCAATCAATTACCGTGATCAAGTTTCCTCTGTATTCATGCACTAGCCAGGAAACATATAGGCATACTTTCTTGAAGTATATCTAAAGCACTTAAATGGTTCAGATACTCTTCTATGGGTGGCATAAGAGATGGGATACTGAAAACCATATGTGCACTTTACAAGTAATCAGATTATTTCACAACACATGCCCTCTGTGTATTGTTTGTTAATGGTGTTTTCCACTTTATTATTTTGGGATGGAAAGGGGATTTAGTACTTTCACTATTTACCGTGGTCTCTGTACTATATATAGCAGGAGCTATTTGGTGCAGTTGTTCTAATTAAAAAAAGACTTTAAAGCTGCAACCAAAAGTAGTTTTATAGAGTGAAGGGGATTTAGTACATTTCTTTAAAATAACTTTTAAAGGAGGCTCTTTATCATAGGAGAGCAACCACACACCTTTCCAGACAGCTGATTAGATTAGATTACATTGCGGTAACACTTGCTGCACAAGTTGGCATGTGTTTAATATTTGCATCACAATAACCAGCAATAATTTTTGTCAGGACGACACCAGTAAGCAATGTCATGTTGCCTTCAACTCCTGGTGATCCTAATGCTAGCTATTCACAGTGTGCCTCTCTATCAATTTACCAGCTTTCTCAGCTTCTGTCATAAACATAAGTTAACAGCAGTCTTTAATCGCTCACCCAAATACTGTAAATCAAAATCAACAACACCCATGATGCACCTTTGTGTGCGCTTTGAAAAAGCCTGTGTGGAAATAAACCCCGTCTGCAATCTATACCTAGAAAGTCTTGAAATGTCTCCTGTCCCTATGCAAGAGAGGTGTGGCAAATAGGAGTCTTTGCCACATAACTTTCCCTTAGCGTTGCCAACTTTGGTGACGTGGATACCATATCTTTGTAAAAGAGACCCTTCTTTATCATTCCCAGTGTCCTCTCAACCTCGCCTACTAGCGTATGAATGGGGATTTTGGTTTCAAAAGAATACTTATAAAGCTCCTTCCACTTGTGGGTGTCCTGTGCCAATGGGATGGGTTTTTATGACAACCCACACAAGTCCTACAGAATGTTTTAATGACTAAGTAAACCCCAGGCCAGAAAAACCTGCAGAAAACCTGTTTCCTTGTACTCCCTTCCCCTAAGTGTCCGCCACCCACCTGAGTGTGTGCTGCTCCCAACACTAAGGGTACATGAACCTTTGCAACTACTCTCCTCTCCTTCACAGCAGCAATTGGAAACAAAACATATTTGAACAATATGGCAATTGGAAACAAATCTTCTTTAACAACATATGATGGCATACCACCGGCCCAGTTGACAGGTCCCTCAATAGTATCAAAATTATTAGCTAATTTAACAACATATTGTAAAGTCATATCATTGCTCTGGGCTTGTGCAAAGTTAGTCACACTCAACAGTTCTGGATAATTAGACCATCTGTGATGCCTCCAGCCAGATTTCCGTGAATGATGACATATTTGTGGCAGTCCTGACGTGACCCCCAGTATAGCATTCCGGGATGGCAGTTTCCAACAATCAAGGTCCAGACCCTGACTTCTTGAGCAGGTCCTTCAAGAACGGCCTTCCAACCACTGACTCGTGTCTGTCCGGACTCGCTCACAGAGGACCTTTCTAAAGAGTGGGAAATATCACCCCAAATACTCATCAAGTTGAGATCTGGAGAATGTGGAGGCCAAATCAACACCTTGAACTCTTTGTCAAGCTCCTCAAATGATTCTTGAACAATTTTTATCCTGCTAAAAGAGGCCCCTGCCATCAAGGAATACTGTTGTCATGAAGGGGTGTACTTGATCTACAACAATATTTAGGTGGTATGTATCAAAAGTAATATCCATATGAATGCCAGGACCTAAGCTTTCCCAGCAGGACATTGCCCAGGGCATCGAACTAACTCTGTCAACTTGCCATAGTTAATCCTGGTGCCATCTCTTCCACAGGTAAACGGACTCACACACCTGGCCATCCACATGAAGTAAAAGAAAATGTGATTCATTGGACCAGCCATCTTCTTTTACGGCTTCATTTGTCAGTTCTGGCACTCACGTGCCCATTGTAGGCGTTTTCGGCGGTGCACAGGGCTCAGCATAGGCACTCTGAACAGTCTGTGGCTATGTAACAAGCCGTGATCCACTGTGTTCTGACACCTTTTTGTCACAACCAACATAAAGTTTTTCAGTAATTTGTGCTTTTCTGTGTGATTGCACCATTTGCTCCCCATGCGCATCAATGAGACTTGGGTGCCCGTGACCCGGTCACGTTTCACTGGTTGCTCTTCCTCAGACCACTTTTGGTAGGTACTAACCACTGCATACCGGGAACACTCCACAAGACCTGCTGTTTTGGAGAGCCTTTGCCCAGTAGTCTAGCCATCACAATTTGGCACTTGTCAAAGTCGCTCAGATCCTAACCCAGATCCTAGCACATTTTTCCTACTTCAAACACATCAACTTCAAGAACTGGCTGTTCACTTGCTGCACACTGTCAGTGGAATTGCTATAAAAAAATCCAGACATAATATCCTTGTATGTATTTTCTCAGTTCCCTGATCAATTGATAATATTAAATGCCCAGCTTGATACATTTCTTCAGTATAACAATTTATCACATCTACTGGCAAGATATAGTGGAAAAGAAATGCCCCTATAGGTGGCAACCCAAACAACTATTTTTCCCCTCACAATGCTATTATATATAAGATCTTGCAATGCTACTTTTGCAGCACACAAAAGATCTTAAATTAAAAATATCTTTGAAATCTGCGTCAAATTCCTTGAAGTTTTCATTGACTAGTACTCCAAAATAATTATATCACTGTGTGTGGGCAGATTGAAAGGTCATAATTAGTATAATCTCTTTTCTTATCAGTTTAAACCATTCTGTCTGTACAAATAGTTAATTCATAAGATTGTTTGCAACACAGAATTGATTTGAGTGTGTGTGGGTACATTGAGGGTAATGTTCTGATGTCATATTTTAGTCAGCACTCTAAAGGAAAGATATAGCTGTGAATATATATATATACATATATATATATATACACATATACATATATATATATATACACATATACATATATATATATACACACACACACATATACATACATACACATATACATACATACATACATACATACATACATACATACATACATACATACAAGTTAACCCGTGCACGATACTCATGCATTCTAGTCAAATCAAGATACTTAAGGTCTTAAAAAGGTTCTTGTCATGCATTTGGGCCTAGCCCAGGCCTCCTCAGGGGAAGATCGTTACTTCCCGACGCAAGCGCCCTTTTTAATGTGTGTTCATGAGGTAAAATTACCTCACGAAAATGAGTTTGAGCCCTACCAAATTTCAGCCCTTTTTGAATTTTTTCCCCACACACACTAAGAATTTAGTAGGTCAGTGTATAACTCTGCCCAGCAAGTGGCGCTGCAACTTGGTTTTTTTTTTCCCACACACAGACGCCACTAAGCATTTATATATTCGATATATATATATATATATATATATATATATATATTTTGTTAAGAGAATTGTTCAATTTCAGAAATATGCACTATTGCCTCTTAACAAAAACAGGAAGGGATATTTGTTAAAAACACTTTTCTTAACGAAAAGCTGACGCATTTCTTCCTCTTAATGTATTAACTTCAACAGGGAGAAAAGCATTGAGGTTTGGTAGCGACCTATATTCTGTGGACCGCTCTGCTGTGGCTGTGTAACTATCAGTGGAAATGTAGATAAGCCTATATTTTACCTTTTAAATGTACGTATGTTTTTGTTTTCAATAAAAGTGTGTGGCACCTACTACACAATTGCGGTCCTTTCCTTCCCGTACTTGAGATTCTGGGACAAATATCTAATTCAAGATGATTGGGAGAAGATTTGGATGATGAGTAGAAAAGTAGATCAGAAAGGTTTTTGATAATATGTAGACACTAATTACAGTGTTGGCTTCATGACAGACACATTTTTGGAAGTGGTATTTGCGTGGTTTGCTCTGATAAACAGAGTTTCTATTCCTACTTGTTTATCCTTCCAATGGGTGAAGCATTTGCACAGAATTACGCTGTTTGTTACATCTATTTCTCTATAGGATGACACATGAGGTTATGGTGGTATGAAGAGCAGTAAGAAGATCCCAAGGGAGCAAAAGAGTTAAGCTCTATTATATTCACTGGGTACTCAGGTATTTTTGGGACCAATTTAAAAGTTCAATTTCAATTCATATAAATACTACACTATCAGGTGCCCTCTACTTGCCATGTTTTCCTAAATAAAAAAATCCTAGGATTGGTTTGTCCACATCCTAGAGTTGCAACAATTTATGAAAAATTACCTAACCCTCAAAAGATGGGGTCATTTGACTGGCAATTGCCTATATGAGAGAATGAGCGAAAATGGAGACAGCAAGAGAGGGAATGAATGAACGGAAGAGGGAAAGAATGAAAAGGAGAGAACAAAGGAGGGAGTGAGTGTAGGAAAGGGAGAGGGAGAAAGAGTGTGTATATACAGTACATCAGATAAAGATTTATGATGTAAAAATGTATATTTCTACTTTTAACCCAAGTCAATTCAATGGGATTCTGTTTGCATTTGTTCAACTCTTCATCTTTGCATGTATCATGTAAATAGGCTGAATTCTTTATACATGTTCTGATTAGTCACCAATTGCTTACTTACATTCTGATTAATCTTCTTCACCTTCTTCAGTGACCTCAGTCTCTTTGTGGACAACCACACGAGTAATAGACATATCAGGGTGTTGCTCTTTGGCTTCCTTTATTGCTTGTGCTAAAGCCTATGAAAATAATCACATAGGTCATGAACAGAATAATGTTTCACAGAGCCTAACAAGATTTAAAGTATTATGTTGAAAAAAAATAGAAGTTAGTGGTCTCTGAAAAGGAGTCCTGTGACAACTGACATTACTTCAAACACTGCACAAGATTATATTTTACAGGATTGTCACCAGTTTTACTACAATATAAGTGATGTCATCACTACTCTCACCATTGAATATATTTTAGCATATTAACATATTTGATGTCACTTGCGTATATTAATATATTAGACAATAGAATTCCTATACATTTCTGTGCAAAATAACTTCATAATTAAGTTGTTTTGTCAGTCATCAGTTATAAATGTATTCTGCACATTACCACCTTCAATACATAGCTGCTAGGCTTCACATATTAAAGCTGTGTTTTGCCATCACTGACTGTTGCATATTCTTGTTAAATGTACTTTTTAAAAAATAAGGAATAGGCAGAATATGTATTTAAGAGCAAAATACAGACAGTCCTCTCTTTCCTTTCAGTGTTTCCCCCCCTTCTAACAGTGAAGCATGTTCTTAAGATAACACACCATTATAACAAAGCACTGATCATCAGACAAGAGCAAAATGGTACTTGGCGAAACACATACAATAGTGGTCAGTACTACCTGCATAAGACTTATTTCTCTTTTTTTACTGTCACACTTTGATAAAGAACTTTACATCACAAAAACACTTATAAGGCATGACATACGCTGTGCTTTTTGGATTATAGGGATATTAAAATTCTCCTGATAGATAGATAGATTAGATTATATATATATATATATATATATATATATATATATATATATATATATATATATATATATATATATATATATATATATATATATACACACACACACACACATATATACATATATATATTCCTTATGGCCTTCTAATTATAATCTCCAGTACAGACAATGTTACAATATCACATAATTTATTAACAAAACTCCCACACATTTTTTTCTTTTTATTTCATATGAGGGGAATTCAATTGGCCACACTACCGTCAAAAGTAATGCAGCCTGCGCACTATTACTGATTTTACGGTAATAGTGCGCATAATTACCATTAATACGGTAATTTCAACACTTTGGTTTTTGCTTGCGGCTCCCTGAGTAACGAATATGAATCTGTGCTAAAATTTTCGTATTAACGGTAATAGACTTAGCACTGCGTTGTGTCAGGGGGAAATCAATTCCCCCAATCAGCTTTATTTATTGATATACAGAGATATTTATTCAAAATTGAAGAGAATGTTAGTGACTGTTATCAGCAGCAAAAGGAATCAATTTTGGGAAACAGCAAGTTCCCGGATATGGAATCTTCACATTTCTGCCACTTAGGCTGTGAGCGGTTGATGTAAACGAAAAGAGGATTATCAGGCAATTTAAGCTGTTAAGAATTAGCTTTGCTAACCATGCTACTACTATTCTATCACTCTAGGCTGCCATCATAGGCAATTCACACACTGGTCTATAGACTGGAAGAGAGAGGCGCAGACTTGACTGCAATTCACACAAGCCTAAAATAGAGCAGGTTGTTAGTGGAGAAATGGTTTCCCTGAAAAGGCTTCTGATGGAAGACATGCACTGCCAAGGGAGTAAGGAGCAGGAGACGTTTTAATATGCTGAAGGGTTTAAATAAAAATGGTTGCAAACTTAGGTTTACTAGTCCTTTAACCAATACTGGACCACCTAACATATATAAACCACAGCTCATATTTCAATGCAGTCTTTTAAATGGCACAGGAATATGGCACTGGTTCGGAGGCCCCTTTCGCACTAGCTCTAGAATTAGATTATTAGTGAAAGTGAAAAGTTACAACCAAGTGCCCAGAATTTATTTTACACAGACAGTGGATCACTATATAAAAATAGTGTTGAACATGAATGTATATATCACGATGCAGATTCGGTGTCTGCATTGGGTTTGCCATGAGAATGGCAACATATTTTACATCATCCAGTTTGGCTCAACCCTGGGGGCAGCCAATGTTAGGGTAGGGAGGAGCAAAATAAAAAAAAAAAAAAAAAAAAAGCAAAAACTAAAAAAACTGTATAACCGATTCTTGCCTGCAACAAAGTACACCTATTTTCTTATGTTAAGACTCTGGAGAACTAGCCGATTAAATATGGTGGTATATTTCTGGAGCAGTAGTAATTGTCTAAATCATGCACCCACCACAGAAGTTATTTTTGCTCTTTAAGCTATACTCTACTGTTTTAAAAACAGGAAGTGTTAGTTACATATATTGCAATACATATTAAGCTGACCAATTCACGCCAAACTCTTTCCCTTCTGGCTAGTACTACACTAAATATAAATAGAGATATGCACTGCTATGTTTTCTATTTGGGTTGTCTTACCTCCACACAGCTTTTAAAAGCTAAGTGCAGCTGAAGCAATAGCAACCTAGGGAATAACCGGACAAGTTGGATAATTTAATAGGTATGGGAGCGACAACAAAGGTTTGGGGGTTTGTATGGGTAACATGTACTGCAATATGTGGAACTAACATTGTATACCTTTAATACAGATAACAGCTTGAACAGCTTTAATAATATCCGTGGAGACTCCTGAGAATCCTATGTATTTTGTTTATACAATGTGGTTACATCCCTCATGCACCTGGTCTTCAGTTCTTTACACCCATATACACATACACAGTACTTGGAAACTTATTTCAAGTACACTGAACAAATGTCTCTTCAAGAGATGAAGTCATAAAGAGGAGTCATAAAGTAGCAATACTTAGCAAAAAGTAAAAAAAGCACCAAAAAAAACAATGGGTTCATTTGCAGAGTGAAAAATAGTCAAGGTGTAAAAACATCCAAAACAACATCTGGATCTGCACTCATGCCAAAGTGCATTGCTTTGTGCGGCAACAGAAAACATTTTTACAGGAACAGAAGAAGTTTGCACCAGCTGGTAGTAAGGAGTTGAAGGAGCAAGTGTGTTCCTCAATTCCTTATTATGCACCTAATTTAGAGTCATGCAAAGACAAAATTACATTTTAAGAGATTTTATTGAAATGAGAAAGAGGTGTATTATAGTGGTGGAACATTTTTAGGACTTTTCCTTGATTTGTGAAAGAGCACAAAGACATTTCACACAGCAAATACATTTGAATTTTGCTCCACCTCAGAGTTGGCATATTTTGTCCTTTACACTTGTTGAGAAGCCTTTTTCGCCTTCCATTCGTAACAAGAGGATTTTTGTGCGTTAAATCTCTTTCTCTGAGTCCATCTGGGGGACACTGATACCATGGGGTTGTCTGAGGGCGCTTGGAATTGGCACTTAAATAGTAAGAACTAAACTTGCTGCTGACTCCTCACCTCTGCAACACCATCAACTTCATTAATACTAAGCCCCAAGAAAAAAAGGGGCACAAATCTAATCAAAACCGTAGAACAGCAAAGGGGAGGAAACGCAGTGTCCCCCAGATGGACTCTGAGAAAGATTTAACGCAGGTACAAAAATCGTCTTTTCTCCATCATCCACTCTGGGGGACACTGCTACCATGGGGACATTCTAAAGTAGCCCCCTAAGGGTGGGAAAGATCTGGTCTATCAGCCTGTAAAACATTTAAAAGTATGGACAGAGGACCAGGTAGTTGCCCTACACAGCTGATACGCAGAAGCCCCATGATGAGCAGCCCAGGATGCCCCCACCGCACGGTTAGAGTGTGCCTTGAGAACCCTAGGCACAGGACGATTCATACTCATATAGGCATGCCTAATCACAGACCTAATCTAACGGGCAATGGTTTGTTTGGTAGCTGGCCATCCTCCAGAGGAATCGTAAAGCACAAAAAGAGAATCAGTTCTCCAACAAGCAGAAGTCCTTGTTCACATATACCCCTTAAAGCTCTGACCATTTCCAGACCAATTGAAGAAGAAGAAGTGTCCAGAAGAGGACACTTCTTCCCAAAAGGCCGAAACCACTATCTCCTGGTTTATATGGAAACCTGAAACAATCTTTAGCAAAAAAGAAGGGATGGTTCAGAGACCGCTCTGTCCTCATGAAAAACCAATTAAGGAACTTTACAGGACAAAGCCCCTAATACTGACACTCTTCTAGCAGAAGCAATGGCCAAGAGAAAGACCACCTTTGACGTTGCAAATCAGAGGTCAGCCGATTCTAAAGGTTCGAATAGAGGGTGCTGAAGGACATCAATGACTGGGTTCAAATCCCACGGGGCCAACGGAGGAATATGGGGAGGCTGAACATGCAACACCATCTGAAGAAAAGTACGAACATCAGGTATGGAGGCTAAACGGCGTTGGAAGAAAATAGAAAGCGCCGAGACCTGAACTTTCAGAGAACGTAACCTAGGACTTGTCTCTAACCCATCCTGGAAAAAGGCTAGAAAACGAGCTAAGCTGAAAAATGCAGGATTGCAACACTTCCTTTCACACCATTGTACAAATTTTTCACACCCTGTGATATTTTGGTTGACACCTGTTTACAAGCCTTTATCAGGGTATCCACTACTCTAGAGGAGAAACCTCTGGATCTCCAGAGGCTGATCTGAATAGCCACGCCATTAAAGCCAACCGAGGCAAGTTTGGATAATAAAAAGGTCATTGAATGAGCAGATCAGGTCTGAGGGGAAGGGCCCAACCTCGTCCTTCTGACATATGCAAGGTGTTTCTGAACCAAACTCGTCTTGGCCAATTTGGCGCCACCCCATCCTTACTCTTTGTAGCACTCAAGGAATCATCGGGATTGGAGGGGAAAAAAAAAGAAAAAAGATATTCTAGCTGGAAATCCCACTTCATTGATATCACATCTACTGCCACAGCCAGAGCATCTCTGGTCCGTGCGCAAAACCTCGGTGCCCGATGGTTGTACCTGGATGCCAACAAATCCAGATCTGAAAGACCCCATCTTTGAACCAGTTGCTGAAAAACTAGCGGATGTAGAGACCATTCTCCCGAGAGGATTGCATGTCTGCTTAGATAATTAGCTTCCCAGTTTTCTACTCCTGGAATGAAGACCGCGGATATTGCTGGAACTCAGGTCTCTGCCCAAGACAGGATCTGTTCCGCCACCTGCATTGCTCCTGCACTTTTTGTTCCTCCCTGACGATTTACGTACGCCACCGCTGTGGTATTGTCCGACTGCAGTGGAGGCCTAGCAACATGGCTCCTAATTCAAGAATGTCGATCGGACCACAGTCCCTGCAGCCAGAAGTGGATAATTACTGCTCCACAGCCTCGCAGACTTGCATCCGTAGTCACTAGGACCCAGTCCAACAGAGCAAAAGTGCCTACCCTTAGATGATCCTGAATAAGCCACCAACCCAGGGAATAGAGAGTCCTTCTAGAAAGGTGAATTCCTTAACACTCCAGATGCAGAGGTGATCCTTACCACTGACTCAAAAGATCCCACTGGAAGGGACATGAGTGGAATCGACTGCAGGGAAGAGTTTCGAATGCCGACACCATCAATCCTAGAACCCGCCTGGCCCAACTTCATCGAAGGGCTTGGATGGTCTAGGAGCAGCTGAACAGAGTTCTGAATTGAGCAAACCTTTTGCTTTGGAAGGAAGACTCTCTGAAGGGTTGCGTCCATCAAAAGTCCCAACACCACCATCTTCTGTGAGGGTTGCAGGTGAGACTTTGGATAACTGATTATCCACCAGTGCCGCTCCACAAAACTCAGGGAGAGGGCAAGATGTTGAGATAGGAGCAGACCCAAGGAAGCTTTGATGAGCAAATCGCCTATGGAATTACATATATTCCCTGGGCACGTAAACCTGCCGCCATAACGACCATAATTTTCGCAAATACTCTGGGAGCAGTGGAAAGACTGAAGGGAAGAGCTCGAAATTGAAAATGAGAACTCCCTACAGTAAAACGTAGTAGAGACTGATGTCCTTCCCAAAAAGGAACATGCAGGTATGCGTCCCGAATGTCTAGACGCGAGGGACTCCAGGGGTTCCAATCCGTTGATCACCAACCGAATTGACTCCAAACGAAATTTGGTTACCCGAAGGTGAAGATTGAGACTTTTGAGGTTCAGAATCGACCAAAACGAACTGTCTTGCTTGGGTACCAAAAACAGGTTTGAGTAAAACCCCATGCCCTTCTGACCTTCTGTAACTCTGCAAATGACACCGGTGGAAAGAACGGAAGCGAACTGTAGCATCACCCTTCTCCTGATCAAATCGCGAGGCAACAGAGTTTGGAAAAAGAAGAATATTTTTCCCGATATCCAAACATCCTTGGTGGAGACCGTCCACTGATCCCTGAATAATTGAAGGCGACCCCCCCCCCCCCCCCCCGAACCCCGCAGCCGTGAGGAGAGGGGGAATCCCTTCATGCGGAAGTCTTGTCTGAGATCTTGGAAGATAGATGCCTCTTAGAGGACAATCTCCGAAAGGAAGAAGTTCCTATTCTGAGAGCGAGCGGCTTACCTCTAATTGAGGCCGGGTTACCACAAAAGGACTGCCGAAAGGAACCAAAACGAGGAATCCTGGGTTTGGAAGAGTTCACAAGTAGATAAAAAATAATTAAAATAGAAAAAAATACAGTATAATGAAATAAACTTTGTTAGTGATCAGAGAAAATAGTCTAAATTTATAAGCTTTCCCCAGATTACCAGCCCCAAAACCTTAATTTAGGGGGATAAAACTGTAATGTCAGTCCTAACTATAGAGACTGTTATAAATATCCTCAATAGAGTGGAAACGCTTGGTAAATAAAATATATATCTTTACACATATATCACCTAGGGGGTACTTAGCGTTTTACACGAGGAGGACTTGTTTTGAGAGGAATCTGGAGAGGATCCTGAGGGGAGAAGCCAGTAGCAGCCGAATACAGTGGTGTGCCTCTGAAGCCTGTCCTGTCATGAGAGGAAAAAGGCGCGAACATCTCTCGGCTCGGAATGTACCACTGACAGCCGGTAGTCTCACAATCACTCCCCGCTGTCTTTCTATGGCTTGCACACATACCGACAGAGCCTCCGTGAGCACATCTTACAATAATAGTTGTTATTGCTTACTCGGGATGTATACCCCTCTTGTACCTCCTCTGGCTCAGTGAGATCCATGCCCCCCTCCGCCTCAGCAGGGAACTTGGCATCATCTAATATGTCGGGTCCTCGAATGGAGTGCGGCACAGAAGGTGCAGCGTTTCCTTGGGGTCCCAGCAGGCTGATTTGCATACAGACCAGGTTTACCCTGAAATGTATTATTTCAGATCACTAGTACCTCAAACTTGTGTGCAACTGTCCTTCTCAGGACTACTTGAGGTAATAAATCATCACTGCTTCAAGATCCTGCTTTAACACCTACTTACCTGCTGTAATTCCTGTCACCTATATATTAGACCAATCGAATACAGTATCATGCTGTTCTGAGGTTGGGACCCACCATCTAGTACCAACGTTCTGCCCACTACCCTGCAGCTCTGGCCAGTGTGATAGACCACAGGACCACAGCAGCCCTGATCTAAAGGAAAAGGTGAGGTGTACCAGTGGAGATGCCCAGCAAGGGGGTCCACTAGCAGCAAGAGTTACACAAAAAGATGTGGTTCTAGGAGCCGGCAAAGGACCCTAGAGAAGGCAGCAGGCCCCTCCAACTGCGTTTAGAGGGACGCAATTTGGGATAAAGAGAGAGTAACTTCACCTCCATTCTTCTGTGTAGAACAACCAGTTACCAATCAGATCATTGGAATATTCACAATAACAAAGAGCAGGATGTATCTGCAATGCCTCAAGTCTAAAACCTACTCATCAACTTATACTGTCCTCACTCCTTCGATACCAATTGTACTTCTTAAATTAACTACCAAAAGTAACAGATACCACATTTGGTAGTAAAATAAGACGTCCAGCAAAAAGGGAAAAAACAAACAAACATGTCGATAGAATTTATATATACATTTTTAAACAGTAGATAAAAAGTTCTCAGCTGTTCTAAAATCTTTTGCCAAGCAGCGCAAAAAAAAAAAAAAGGTATGTGCTTACAGTATGTAATCAAAATAAGCTCACCTCATCATGGTCAATGTCTGCATCTCCACTGATTACAATGCGCTTTTCAATTCGTGTTTCAGATATTCCACCTTTTCCCGTCTAAAAGTAGAACACACTTTAGTGAATGTCCCTCTAGCAACAAAAACAAGGAACAACGTGTTTTATACCATTTCAAAGTTTGAAATAATGGCAATATCAGATAGATCAGGCTATTCAGCCAAATTATAGGAGGCACAGCTAGAGCAATTGCACAATAAAATTTCATGTAGTCAGATCAAAGTCATTGTCTGACCACATTTTCAATCAACATCTAATATATCTCATTTAGTCTTTGGTTGGCATAGGAGGTACTTTTGGCAACAGCCAGACAAATCTTAAACCAACTAATTGGCAGAATTACCGTGTGTATGGGCACTTTAAGAGCCACAAAGGGTTTCAACAGAAAATGTAACTTTTTGCTCATCGTCAAGCTCTTACCTTGGTGATGTGCGTTGTTGTAGTGGTTAGCACAGAATCAGATGTGATGGTCTGAGCACTTAATAAAATCCCAGGTTCACTGTCTCCACTACCATCCAGCTTTATACAACAAAGAGACGACAAAAGTTAGCAAATATTCTTGAAATAATCTTAAATAAACCCTTAATGCAGGGTTTCA